>NW_026644700.1:0-181663 GCF_030020395.1 Manis pentadactyla | reverse complement strand
TGTGCTTACAAAACCAGTAAATGGAGGTGAAAGGACATGAACCTGTATCTCTGTCCTCTGGTCCTCTTATACTTCCTGCTCGCTTGGTGACTTTATTTAGCCACATTCAGTGAGTAAGTGATCCCTGAAGACCACAAGTATCCTTCGTCTGGTCCGGTTGTCGACAGAAATGTGTACTTGTTTCTTTGCACACCACCATGTTTGAGGGACATCGGCGTGATCACTGCTGATAGGTGCAGGGACAAATATAAAGGAACACCTATTTCTGGACAAGGGCAGTTGGGAACAAAGAGTGTGTTGTGGAGTGAAGTGTTTATTTGAGGGTCCAAACTTCCCTCCTTAGGTGGTTATTACTTCTTTACATTCGTGAACATCATAAAAAGCAATGATTTTAAAAGCCCAGACGCATATTGTTACAGCAATTCATTTGTTGAGGTGAGAGGAAATGAGAAGGAACTTGCTGCACCACTAAATCTATGCCTGAGCACTGCTGACATCAAACAAAATGAATTCACGGTGGCTAGATAGGGCTATTCTCTACTGACTCTCTCTGGGGACTCAAACAGAATTCATTTGTTTGTTTGTTTCTTATTTTCACTTGTATAGGTAATCTGTCCACGCCCCTTCAGCTTGTAGTTTGTCTGTGTCCTTGGATCTCCAGTGAGACTCCAGTAAGGGAGCACGTAGGAGGTCTTGAGTTTTCATCAGTTCTTCTAACACTGTGTCTTTTGATTGGAGCACTCAAAGCCTGTATTTTTATTCTGATATTTGAGAGCTGTGCTCTTACTGCACTTTGAAATATTTTCTGTTCTCATTAATATACAATCACATGCAGAACATTATGTTTTCCAGTCTACACCCTTCACCAAGTCCCCGGCAAAAGCCAGTTACAGTCGCTGTCCGTCAGCGTGTACTAAGATGCTGTAGAATCACTACATGTCTTCTCTGTGTTATGCAGCCGTACAAATGACCCCCCCAAGTTACACACTATACATGCTAATCCTAATGCCCCCATTCTTTTTCCCTGCCCTTATTACTCCCTTCCCACAAACCCTCCCCAGTTCCTCTCTTTTTGGTAACTGTTAGTCCACTCTCGGGTTCTCTGAGTCTGCTGCTGTCTTTTCCTTCAGTTTTTCTTTGTTATCATACTCCACACATGAGTGAAATCATTTGGTACATGTATTTCTCCTCCTTGAATATTTGACTGAGCATAATACCCTCTAGCTCCATCCACGTTATTGCAAATGATAGGATTTGTTTATTCTTATGGCTACCTACTGCACTTTTTAAACTGGATTTCATTCTTCTTCTTTGTTTGTAGTTTCGCTATGTGCTTTCACCATTGCTCTCCTGGTTATGAGCAGTAGCTTTGTGTTAATCGGTATGTACCTATATCTATCTATCTGTCTGTCTATCTATTTATCAATCAATCAATCAATCAATCTTCTTTTTGTCTGCCCATCTGTCCTTGTGTACAGAACAGTTAACCATATATCCTATATCACTTTCCTACACTATGCTTCCAAAAATCTTGCAAAGTATCTAGGCTGTAGAGAGAGCACTGGGTTCACCGAGACACTTGCAGGTCGAGTCGGCCGCGTGTACATACAAAACCAGGAAATGGTTGTGCCGGGACTTGAACCCGTGTCTCTATCCTCTGTCCTCTTTCATCTCCTTCTAACTTACTGTCTGTATTTAGCCACATTCTTTGACTAAGTGCTCCCTGAAGACCACAAGTATCATTCCACAGGGCCTGTTGTCGCGAGAAAAGTAACTTGTTCTTTGCTAACCACCATGTTTGAAGGACATCAGCGTGATCACCGCCGATAGGACGGAGGGTCAAATGAAAAGGAACACCAATTTCTAGACAGGAGCAGTTGGGAGCCAAGAGTGTATTGTGGAGTGACGTGTTTATTTGAGTGTAAAACTTCCCTCTTTAGGTAGTTATTAGATCTTCACATTCGTGAACATCATAAAACCCACTGATTTCAAAGGCCCAGATGCTTATTATTACAGCAACTCAGTTGTTGATGTGAGAGAAAATGAGAAGTATGTTGCTGCAAAAGTAAATCAATGGCTGGGAACGGCTGAAACCAAACAAAAAGAATTCACGGTGGCCAGATAGGGCTATTTTCTTCTGACTGTCTCAGGGGACTCAAACAGGATCCATTTGTTTGATTGTTTGTTTTTCAGTTTCACTCGTGTAGCGTACTTATTCACACACCTTCGGCGTGTAGTTGGTCTGTGTCCTTGGATCTCAAGTGAGTCTCCTGTAAGTAAGCACGTAGGTATCTTGAGTTTTCATCCCTTCTTTTAACCCTGTGTCTTTTGTTTGCTGCACTCAGTGCCTGACCTTTTATTCTGATGATTCAGAGCTGTGCACTTATTGCACTTAAAGAATTATTTTTATCATTAAGCTAAAATCACTTGAAGAACATTATGCTTACTATGCTCCCCCCCTTCACCAAGTACCCCTGAAAAACCTCTTCAGTCGCTGTCGATCTGCGTAGTTGGATGCTGTAGACCCCTTCACCATGTCCCTCCCAACAGACCCCGTTACAGTCGCTGTCCATCAGTGAGTAGTAAGATGCTATATGATCTCTACTAGCCTTCTCTGTGTTGTACAGCACTCCCCAAGCCCCCTCGACCCCAAGCATTATACATGCTAAAACTAATGCCCCCATTCTTTCTCCTCACACTTATCCCTCTTTCAGACGAACCCTGCCCAGTCCTTTTCCCTTTGTTAACTTTTAGTCAACTCTCGGGTTCTGTGAGTCTGCTGCTGTTTTTTTCCTTCACTTTTTCTTTGTTGTTATACTCCACACATGAGTGAAAACACTTGGTACTTGTCTTTCTCCGTCTGGCCTATTTCTCTGAACATACTACCGTCTAGCTCCATCCAGGTCATTGCAAATGGTAGTATTTGTTTTCTTCTTAAGGCTTCTTACTGCACTTTTTAAACTGGATTTCATTCTTCCTTTTTGTTTGTATTTTAGCTATGTTATTCACCATTCAGCTCCTGGTTATGAACAATAGCTTTGTGTCAATCGATATGTATCTGTATCTATCTATCTAATTGTCTGTCTGTCTATGTATGTATGTATGTATGTATGTATGTACCTATGTATCTATGTATCTATCTTCCTATCATCTATCTATGATGTCTATCATCTATCAATCTATGTACCTATCTATCTATCTTTCATCTGTCATCTGTGTACCTATCTATCTATGAATCAAACATCTTTTTGTCTGCCCATCTATCCTTCTGTACAGAACAGTTAACAACATAGCCTATGTCTCTTCCCTACATTATGCTTCCAGAAATCTTGTAAGGTAACTAAGCCATAAAGAGCGCACTGTGTTCACCGATACACTTTCATGTAGAGTCAGCAGCGTGTGCTTACAAAACCAGTAAATGGAGGTGAAAGGACATGAACCTGTATCTCTGTCCTCTGTCCTCTTATACTTCCTGCTCGCTTGGTGACTTTATTTAGCCACATTCAGTGAGTAAGTGATCCCTGAAGACCACAAGTATCCTTCGTCTGGTCCGGTTGTCGACAGAAATGTGTACTTGTTTCTTTGCACACCAGCATGTTTGAGGGACATTGGCGTGATCACTGCTGATAGGTGCAGGGACATATATAAAGTAACACCTATTTCTGGACAGGAGCAGTTGGGAACAAAGAGTGTGTTGTGGAGTGAAGTGTTTATTTGTGGGTCCAAACTTCCCTCCTTAGGTGGTTATTACTTCTTTACATTCGTGAACATCATAAAAAGCAATGATTTTAAAAGCCCAGACGCATATTGTTACAGCAATTCATTTGCTGAGGTGAGAGGAAATGAGAAGGAACTTGATGCACCACTAAATCTATGCCTGAGCACTGCTGACATCAAACAAAAAGAATTCACGGTGGCTAGATAGGGCTATTTTCTACTGACTCTCTCTGGGGACTCAAACAGAATTCATTTGTTTGTTTGTTTCTTATTTTCACTTGTATAGGTAATCTGTCCACGCCCCTTCAGCTTGTAGTTTGTCTGTGTCCTTGGATCTCCAGTGAGACTCCAGTAAGGGAGCACGTAGGAGGTCTTGAGTTTTCATCAGTTCTTCTAACACTGTGTCTTTTGATTGGAGCACTCAAAGCCTGTACTTTTATTCTGATATTTGAGAGCTGTGCTCTTACTGCACTTTGAAATATTTTCTGTTCTCATTAATATACAATCACATGCAGAACATTATGTTTTCCAGTCTACACCCTTCACCAAGACCCCGGCAAAAGCCAGTTACAGTCGCTGTCCGTCAGCGTGTACTAAGATGCTGTAGAATCACTACATGTCTTCTCTGTGTTATGCAGCCGTACAAATGAACCCCCAAGTTACACACTATACATGCTAATCCTAATGCCCCCATTCTTTTTCCCCGCCCTTATTACTCCCTTCGCACAAACCCTCCCCAGTTCCTCTCTTTTTGTTAACTGTTAGTCCACTCTCGGGTTCTCTGAGTCTGCTGCTGTCTTTTCCTTCAGTATTTCTTTGTTATCATATTCCACACATGAGTGAAATCATTTGGTACATGTATTTCTCCTCCTTGAATATTTGACTGAGCATAATACCCTCTAGCTCCATCCACGTTATTGCAAATGATAGGATTTGTTTATTCTTATGGCTGCCTACTGCACTTTTTAAACAGGATTTCATTCTTTTTTGTTTGTAGTTTCGCTATGTGCTTTCACCATTGCTCTCCTGGTTATGAACAGTAGCTTTGTGTTAATCGATATGTACCTATATCTATCTATCTGTCTGTCTATCTATTTATCAATCAATCAATCAATCAATCATCTTTTTGTCTGCCCATCTGTCCTTGTATACAGAACAGTTAACCATATATCCTATATAACTTTCCTACAGTATGCTTACAAAAATCTTGCAAAGTATCTAGGCTGTAGAGAGAGCACTGGGTTCACCGAGTCACTTGCAGGTCGAGTCGGCCGCGTGTACCTACAAAACCAGGATATGGTTGTGCCGGGACTTGAACCCGTGTCTCTATCCTCTGTCCTCTTTCATCTCCTTCTAACTTACTGTCTGTATTTAGCCACATTCTTTGACTAAGTGCTCCCTGAAGACCACAAGTATCATTCCTCAGGGCCTGTTGTCGCGAGAAAAGTAAACTTGTTCTTTGCTAACCACCATGTTTGAAGGACATCAGCGTGATCACCGCCGATAGGACGGAGGGTCAAATGAAAAGGAACACCAATTTCTAGACAGGAGCAGTTGGGAGCCAAGAGTGTATTGTGGAGTGACGTGTTTATTTGAGTGTAAAACTTCCCTCTTTAGGTAGTTATTAGATCTTCACATTCGTGAACATCATAAAACCCACTGATTTCAAAGGCCCAGATGCTTATTATTACAGCAACTCAGTTGTTGATGTGAGAGAAAATGAGAAGTATGTTGCTGCACCACTAAATCAATGGCTGGGAACGGCTGAAACCAAACAAAAAGAATTCACGGTGGCCAGATAGGGCTATTTTCTTCTGACTGTCTCAGGGGACTCAAACAGGATCCATTTGTTTGATTGTTTGTTTTTCAGTTTCACTCGTGTAGCGTACTTATCCACACACCTTCGGCGTGTAGTTGGTCTGTGTCCTTGGATCTCAAGTGAGTCTCCTGTAAGTAAGCACGTAGGTATCTTGAGTTTTCATCCCTTCTTTTAACCCTGTGTCTTTTGTTTGCTGCACTCAGTGCCTGACCTTTTATTCTGATGATTCAGAGCTGTGCACTTATTGCACTTGAAGAATTATTTTTATCATTTAGCTAAAATCACTTGAAGAACTTTATGTTTACTATGCTCCCCCTTCACCAAGTACCCCTGAAAAACCTCTTCAGTCGCTGTCGATCTGCGTAGTTGGATGCTGTAGACCCCTTCACCATGTCCCTCCCAACAGACCCCGTTACAGTCGCTGTCCATCAGTGAGTAGTAAGATGCTATATGATCTCTACTAGCCTTCTCTGCGTTGTACAGCACTCCCCATTCCCCCTGGACCCCAAGCATTATACATGCTAAAACTAATGCCCCCATTCTTTCTCCTCACACTTATCCCTCCCTTCAGACCCACCCTGCCCACTCCTTTTCCCTTTGGTAACTTTTAGTCAACTCTCGGGTTCTGTGAGTCTGCTGCTGTTTTATTCCTTCACTTTTTCTTTGTTGTTATACTCCACACATGAGTGAAAACACTTGGTACTTGTCTTTCTCCGCCTGGCCTATTTCTCTGAACATACTACCGTCTAGCTCCATCCAGGTCATTGCAAATGGTAGTATTTGTTTTCTTCTTAAGGCTGCTTACTGCACTTTTTAAACTGGATTTCATTCTTCCTTTTTGTTTGTAGTTTAGCTATGTTATTCACCATTCAACTCCTGGTTATGAACAATAGCTTTGTGTCAATCGATATGTATCTGCATCTATCTATCTAATTGTCTGTCTGTCTATGTATGTATGTATGTATGTATGTATGTACCTATGAATCTATGTATCTATCTTCCTATCATCTATGATGTCTATCATCTATCAATCTATGTACCTATCTATCTATCTTTCATCTGTCATCTGTATACCTATCTAACTATGAATCAAACATCTTTTTGTCTGCCCATCTATCCTTCTGTACAGAACAGTTAACAACATAGCCTATGTCTCTTCCCTACATTATGCTTCCAGAAATCTTGTAAGGTAACTAAGCCATAAAGAGAGCACTGTGTTCACCGATACACTTTCATGTAGAGTCAGCAGCGTGTGCTTACAAAACCAGTAAATGGAGGTGAAAGGACATGAACCTGTATCTCTGTCCTCTGTCCTCTTATACTTCCTGCTCGCTTGGTGACTTTATTTAGCCACATTCAGTGAGTAAGTGATCCCTGAAGACCACAAGTATCCTTCGTCTGGTCCGGTTGTCGACAGAAATGTGTACTTGTTTCTTTGCACACCACCATGTTTGAGGGACATCGGCGTGATCACTGCTGATAGGTGCAGGGACAAATATAAAGGAACACCTATTTCTGGACAAGGGCAGTTGGGAACAAAGAGTGTGTTGTGGAGTGAAGTGTTTATTTGAGGGTCCAAACTTCCCTCCTTAGGTGGTTATTACTTCTTTACATTCGTGAACATCATAAAAAGCAATGATTTTAAAAGCCCAGACGCATATTGTTACAGCAATTCATTTGTTGAGGTGAGAGGAAATGAGAAGGAACTTGCTGCACCACTAAATCTATGCCTGAGCACTGCTGACATCAAACAAAATGAATTCACGGTGGCTAGATAGGGCTATTCTCTACTGACTCTCTCTGGGGACTCAAACAGAATTCATTTGTTTGTTTGTTTCTTATTTTCACTTGTATAGGTAATCTGTCCACGCCCCTTCAGCTTGTAGTTTGTCTGTGTCCTTGGATCTCCAGTGAGACTCCAGTAAGGGAGCACGTAGGAGGTCTTGAGTTTTCATCAGTTCTTCTAACACTGTGTCTTTTGATTGGAGCACTCAAATCCTGTATTTTTATTCTGATATTTGAGAGCTGTGCTCTTACTGCACTTTGAAATATTTTCTGTTCTCATTAATATACAATCACATGCAGAACATTATGTTTTCCAGTCTACACCCTTCACCAAGTCCCCGGCAAAAGCCAGTTACAGTCGCTGTCCGTCAGCGTGTACTAAGATGCTGTAGAATCACTACATGTCTTCTCTGTGTTATGCAGCCGTACAAATGACCCCCCAAGTTACACACTATACATGCTAATCCTAATGCCCCCATTCTTTTTCCCTGCCCTTATTACTCCCTTCCCACAAACCCTCCCCAGTTCCTCTCTTTTTGGTAACTGTTAGTCCACTCTCGGGTTCTCTGAGTCTGCTGCTGTCTTTTCCTTCAGTTTTTCTTTGTTATCATACTCCACACATGAGTGAAATCATTTGGTACATGTATTTCTCCTCCTTGAATATTTGACTGAGCATAATACCCTCTAGCTCCATCCACGTTATTGCAAATGATAGGATTTGTTTATTCTTATGGCTACCTACTGCACTTTTTAAACTGGATTTCATTCTTCTTCTTTGTTTGTAGTTTCGCTATGTGCTTTCACCATTGCTCTCCTGGTTATGAGCAGTAGCTTTGTGTTAATCGGTATGTACCTATATCTATCTATCTGTCTGTCTATCTATTTATCAATCAATCAATCAATCAATCTTCTTTTTGTCTGCCCATCTGTCCTTGTGTACAGAACAGTTAACCATATATCCTATATCACTTTCCTACACTATGCTTCCAAAAATCTTGCAAAGTATCTAGGCTGTAGAGAGAGCACTGGGTTCACCGAGACACTTGCAGGTCGAGTCGGCCGCGTGTACATACAAAACCAGGAAATGGTTGTGCCGGGACTTGAACCCGTGTCTCTATCCTCTGTCCTCTTTCATCTCCTTCTAACTTACTGTCTGTATTTAGCGACATTCTTTGACTAAGTGCTCCCTGAAGACCACAAGTATCATTCCACAGGGCCTGTTGTCGCGAGAAAAGTAAACTTGTTCTTTGCTAACCACCATGTTTGAAGGACATCAGCGTGATCACCGCCGATAGGACGGAGGGTCAAATGAAAAGGAACACCAATTTCTAGACAGGAGCAGTTGGGAGCCAAGAGTGTATTGTGGAGTGACGTGTTTATTTGAGTGTAAAACTTCCCTCTTTAGGTAGTTATTAGATCTTCACATTCGTGAACATCATAAAACCCACTGATTTCAAAGGCCCAGATGCTTATTATTACAGCAACTCAGTTGTTGATGTGAGAGAAAATGAGAAGTATGTTGCTGCAAAAGTAAATCAATGGCTGGGAACGGCTGAAACCAAACAAAAAGAATTCACGGTGGCCAGATAGGGCTATTTTCTTCTGACTGTCTCAGGGGACTCAAACAGGATCCATTTGTTTGATTGTTTGTTTTTCAGTTTCACTCGTGTAGCGTACTTATTCACACACCTTCGGCGTGTAGTTGGTCTGTGTCCTTGGATCTCAAGTGAGTCTCCTGTAAGTAAGCACGTAGGTATCTTGAGTTTTCATCCCTTCTTTTAACCCTGTGTCTTTTGTTTGCTGCACTCAGTGCCTGACCTTTTATTCTGATGATTCAGAGCTGTGCACTTATTGCACTTAAAGAATTATTTTTATCATTAAGCTAAAATCACTTGAAGAACATTATGCTTACTATGCTCCCCCCTTCACCAAGTACCCCTGAAAAACCTCTTCAGTCGCTGTCGATCTGCGTAGTTGGATGCTGTAGACCCCTTCACCATGTCCCTCCCAACAGACCCCGTTACAGTCGCTGTCCATCAGTGAGTAGTAAGATGCTATATGATCTCTACTAGCCTTCTCTGTGTTGTACAGCACTCCCCAAGCCCCCTCGACCCCAAGCATTATACATGCTAAAACTAATGCCCCCATTCTTTCTCCTCACACTTATCCCTCTTTCAGACGAACCCTGCCCAGTCCTTTTCCCTTTGTTAACTTTTAGTCAACTCTCGGGTTCTGTGAGTCTGCTGCTGTTTTTTTCCTTCACTTTTTCTTTGTTGTTATACTCCACACATGAGTGAAAACACTTGGTACTTGTCTTTCTCCGTCTGGCCTATTTCTCTGAACATACTACCGTCTAGCTCCATCCAGGTCATTGCAAATGGTAGTATTTGTTTTCTTCTTAAGGCTTCTTACTGCACTTTTTAAACTGGATTTCATTCTTCCTTTTTGTTTGTATTTTAGCTATGTTATTCACCATTCAGCTCCTGGTTATGAACAATAGCTTTGTGTCAATCGATATGTATCTGTATCTATCTATCTAATTGTCTGTCTGTCTATGTATGTATGTATGTATGTATGTATGTACCTATGTATCTATGTATCTATCTTCCTATCATCTATCTATGATGTCTATCATCTATCAATCTATGTACCTATCTATCTATCTTTCATCTGTCATCTGTGTACCTATCTATCTATGAATCAAACATCTTTTTGTCTGCCCATCTATCCTTCTGTACAGAACAGTTAACAACATAGCCTATGTCTCTTCCCTACATTATGCTTCCAGAAATCTTGTAAGGTAACTAAGCCATAAAGAGCGCACTGTGTTCACCGATACACTTTCATGTAGAGTCAGCAGCGTGTGCTTACAAAACCAGTAAATGGAGGTGAAAGGACATGAACCTGTATCTCTGTCCTCTGTCCTCTTATACTTCCTGCTCGCTTGGTGACTTTATTTAGCCACATTCAGTGAGTAAGTGATCCCTGAAGACCACAAGTATCCTTCGTCTGGTCCGGTTGTCGACAGAAATGTGTACTTGTTTCTTTGCACACCAGCATGTTTGAGGGACATTGGCGTGATCACTGCTGATAGGTGCAGGGACATATATAAAGTAACACCTATTTCTGGACAGGAGCAGTTGGGAACAAAGAGTGTGTTGTGGAGTGAAGTGTTTATTTGTGGGTCCAAACTTCCCTCCTTAGGTGGTTATTACTTCTTTACATTCGTGAACATCATAAAAAGCAATGATTTTAAAAGCCCAGACGCATATTGTTACAGCAATTCATTTGCTGAGGTGAGAGGAAATGAGAAGGAACTTGATGCACCACTAAATCTATGCCTGAGCACTGCTGACATCAAACAAAAAGAATTCACGGTGGCTAGATAGGGCTATTTTCTACTGACTCTCTCTGGGGACTCAAACAGAATTCATTTGTTTGTTTGTTTCTTATTTTCACTTGTATAGGTAATCTGTCCACGCCCCTTCAGCTTGTAGTTTGTCTGTGTCCTTGGATCTCCAGTGAGACTCCAGTAAGGGAGCACGTAGGAGGTCTTGAGTTTTCATCAGTTCTTCTAACACTGTGTCTTTTGATTGGAGCACTCAAAGCCTGTACTTTTATTCTGATATTTGAGAGCTGTGCTCTTACTGCACTTTGAAATATTTTCTGTTCTCATTAATATACAATCACATGCAGAACATTATGTTTTCCAGTCTACACCCTTCACCAAGACCCCGGCAAAAGCCAGTTACAGTCGCTGTCCGTCAGCGTGTACTAAGATGCTGTAGAATCACTACATGTCTTCTCTGTGTTATGCAGCCGTACAAATGAACCCCCAAGTTACACACTATACATGCTAATCCTAATGCCCCCATTCTTTTTCCCCGCCCTTATTACTCCCTTCGCACAAACCCTCCCCAGTTCCTCTCTTTTTGTTAACTGTTAGTCCACTCTCGGGTTCTCTGAGTCTGCTGCTGTCTTTTCCTTCAGTATTTCTTTGTTATCATATTCCACACATGAGTGAAATCATTTGGTACATGTATTTCTCCTCCTTGAATATTTGACTGAGCATAATACCCTCTAGCTCCATCCACGTTATTGCAAATGATAGGATTTGTTTATTCTTATGGCTGCCTACTGCACTTTTTAAACAGGATTTCATTCTTTTTTGTTTGTAGTTTCGCTATGTGCTTTCACCATTGCTCTCCTGGTTATGAACAGTAGCTTTGTGTTAATCGATATGTACCTATATCTATCTATCTGTCTGTCTATCTATTTATCAATCAATCAATCAATCAATCATCTTTTTGTCTGCCCATCTGTCCTTGTATACAGAACAGTTAACCATATATCCTATATAACTTTCCTACAGTATGCTTACAAAAATCTTGCAAAGTATCTAGGCTGTAGAGAGAGCACTGGGTTCACCGAGTCACTTGCAGGTCGAGTCGGCCGCGTGTACCTACAAAACCAGGATATGGTTGTGCCGGGACTTGAACCCGTGTCTCTATCCTCTGTCCTCTTTCATCTCCTTCTAACTTACTGTCTGTATTTAGCCACATTCTTTGACTAAGTGCTCCCTGAAGACCACAAGTATCATTCCTCAGGGCCTGTTGTCGCGAGAAAAGTAAACTTGTTCTTTGCTAACCACCATGTTTGAAGGACATCAGCGTGATCACCGCCGATAGGACGGAGGGTCAAATGAAAAGGAACACCAATTTCTAGACAGGAGCAGTTGGGAGCCAAGAGTGTATTGTGGAGTGACGTGTTTATTTGAGTGTAAAACTTCCCTCTTTAGGTAGTTATTAGATCTTCACATTCGTGAACATCATAAAACCCACTGATTTCAAAGGCCCAGATGCTTATTATTACAGCAACTCAGTTGTTGATGTGAGAGAAAATGAGAAGTATGTTGCTGCACCACTAAATCAATGGCTGGGAACGGCTGAAACCAAACAAAAAGAATTCACGGTGGCCAGATAGGGCTATTTTCTTCTGACTGTCTCAGGGGACTCAAACAGGATCCATTTGTTTGATTGTTTGTTTTTCAGTTTCACTCGTGTAGCGTACTTATCCACACACCTTCGGCGTGTAGTTGGTCTGTGTCCTTGGATCTCAAGTGAGTCTCCTGTAAGTAAGCACGTAGGTATCTTGAGTTTTCATCCCTTCTTTTAACCCTGTGTCTTTTGTTTGCTGCACTCAGTGCCTGACCTTTTATTCTGATGATTCAGAGCTGTGCACTTATTGCACTTGAAGAATTATTTTTATCATTTAGCTAAAATCACTTGAAGAACTTTATGTTTACTATGCTCCCCCTTCACCAAGTACCCCTGAAAAACCTCTTCAGTCGCTGTCGATCTGCGTAGTTGGATGCTGTAGACCCCTTCACCATGTCCCTCCCAACAGACCCCGTTACAGTCGCTGTCCATCAGTGAGTAGTAAGATGCTATATGATCTCTACTAGCCTTCTCTGCGTTGTACAGCACTCCCCATTCCCCCTGGACCCCAAGCATTATACATGCTAAAACTAATGCCCCCATTCTTTCTCCTCACACTTATCCCTCCCTTCAGACCCACCCTGCCCACTCCTTTTCCCTTTGGTAACTTTTAGTCAACTCTCGGGTTCTGTGAGTCTGCTGCTGTTTTATTCCTTCACTTTTTCTTTGTTGTTATACTCCACACATGAGTGAAAACACTTGGTACTTGTCTTTCTCCGCCTGGCCTATTTCTCTGAACATACTACCGTCTAGCTCCATCCAGGTCATTGCAAATGGTAGTATTTGTTTTCTTCTTAAGGCTGCTTACTGCACTTTTTAAACTGGATTTCATTCTTCCTTTTTGTTTGTAGTTTAGCTATGTTATTCACCATTCAACTCCTGGTTATGAACAATAGCTTTGTGTCAATCGATATGTATCTGCATCTATCTATCTAATTGTCTGTCTGTCTATGTATGTATGTATGTATGTATGTATGTACCTATGAATCTATGTATCTATCTTCCTATCATCTATGATGTCTATCATCTATCAATCTATGTACCTATCTATCTATCTTTCATCTGTCATCTGTATACCTATCTAACTATGAATCAAACATCTTTTTGTCTGCCCATCTATCCTTCTGTACAGAACAGTTAACAACATAGCCTATGTCTCTTCCCTACATTATGCTTCCAGAAATCTTGTAAGGTAACTAAGCCATAAAGAGAGCACTGTGTTCACCGATACACTTTCATGTAGAGTCAGCAGCGTGTGCTTACAAAACCAGTAAATGGAGGTGAAAGGACATGAACCTGTATCTCTGTCCTCTGTCCTCTTATACTTCCTGCTCGCTTGGTGACTTTATTTAGCCACATTCAGTGAGTAAGTGATCCCTGAAGACCACAAGTATCCTTCGTCTGGTCCGGTTGTCGACAGAAATGTGTACTTGTTTCTTTGCACACCACCATGTTTGAGGGACATCGGCGTGATCACTGCTGATAGGTGCAGGGACAAATATAAAGGAACACCTATTTCTGGACAAGGGCAGTTGGGAACAAAGAGTGTGTTGTGGAGTGAAGTGTTTATTTGAGGGTCCAAACTTCCCTCCTTAGGTGGTTATTACTTCTTTACATTCGTGAACATCATAAAAAGCAATGATTTTAAAAGCCCAGACGCATATTGTTACAGCAATTCATTTGTTGAGGTGAGAGGAAATGAGAAGGAACTTGCTGCACCACTAAATCTATGCCTGAGCACTGCTGACATCAAACAAAATGAATTCACGGTGGCTAGATAGGGCTATTCTCTACTGACTCTCTCTGGGGACTCAAACAGAATTCATTTGTTTGTTTGTTTCTTATTTTCACTTGTATAGGTAATCTGTCCACGCCCCTTCAGCTTGTAGTTTGTCTGTGTCCTTGGATCTCCAGTGAGACTCCAGTAAGGGAGCACGTAGGAGGTCTTGAGTTTTCATCAGTTCTTCTAACACTGTGTCTTTTGATTGGAGCACTCAAATCCTGTATTTTTATTCTGATATTTGAGAGCTGTGCTCTTACTGCACTTTGAAATATTTTCTGTTCTCATTAATATACAATCACATGCAGAACATTATGTTTTCCAGTCTACACCCTTCACCAAGTCCCCGGCAAAAGCCAGTTACAGTCGCTGTCCGTCAGCGTGTACTAAGATGCTGTAGAATCACTACATGTCTTCTCTGTGTTATGCAGCCGTACAAATGACCCCCCAAGTTACACACTATACATGCTAATCCTAATGCCCCCATTCTTTTTCCCTGCCCTTATTACTCCCTTCCCACAAACCCTCCCCAGTTCCTCTCTTTTTGGTAACTGTTAGTCCACTCTCGGGTTCTCTGAGTCTGCTGCTGTCTTTTCCTTCAGTTTTTCTTTGTTATCATACTCCACACATGAGTGAAATCATTTGGTACATGTATTTCTCCTCCTTGAATATTTGACTGAGCATAATACCCTCTAGCTCCATCCACGTTATTGCAAATGATAGGATTTGTTTATTCTTATGGCTACCTACTGCACTTTTTAAACTGGATTTCATTCTTCTTCTTTGTTTGTAGTTTCGCTATGTGCTTTCACCATTGCTCTCCTGGTTATGAGCAGTAGCTTTGTGTTAATCGGTATGTACCTATATCTATCTATCTGTCTGTCTATCTATTTATCAATCAATCAATCAATCAATCTTCTTTTTGTCTGCCCATCTGTCCTTGTGTACAGAACAGTTAACCATATATCCTATATCACTTTCCTACACTATGCTTCCAAAAATCTTGCAAAGTATCTAGGCTGTAGAGAGAGCACTGGGTTCACCGAGACACTTGCAGGTCGAGTCGGCCGCGTGTACATACAAAACCAGGAAATGGTTGTGCCGGGACTTGAACCCGTGTCTCTATCCTCTGTCCTCTTTCATCTCCTTCTAACTTACTGTCTGTATTTAGCCACATTCTTTGACTAAGTGCTCCCTGAAGACCACAAGTATCATTCCACAGGGCCTGTTGTCGCGAGAAAAGTAAACTTGTTCTTTGCTAACCACCATGTTTGAAGGACATCAGCGTGATCACCGCCGATAGGACGGAGGGTCAAATGAAAAGGAACACCAATTTCTAGACAGGAGCAGTTGGGAGCCAAGAGTGTATTGTGGAGTGACGTGTTTATTTGAGTGTAAAACTTCCCTCTTTAGGTAGTTATTAGATCTTCACATTCGTGAACATCATAAAACCCACTGATTTCAAAGGCCCAGATGCTTATTATTACAGCAACTCAGTTGTTGATGTGAGAGAAAATGAGAAGTATGTTGCTGCAAAAGTAAATCAATGGCTGGGAACGGCTGAAACCAAACAAAAAGAATTCACGGTGGCCAGATAGGGCTATTTTCTTCTGACTGTCTCAGGGGACTCAAACAGGATCCATTTGTTTGATTGTTTGTTTTTCAGTTTCACTCGTGTAGCGTACTTATTCACACACCTTCGGCGTGTAGTTGGTCTGTGTCCTTGGATCTCAAGTGAGTCTCCTGTAAGTAAGCACGTAGGTATCTTGAGTTTTCATCCCTTCTTTTAACCCTGTGTCTTTTGTTTGCTGCACTCAGTGCCTGACCTTTTATTCTGATGATTCAGAGCTGTGCACTTATTGCACTTAAAGAATTATTTTTATCATTAAGCTAAAATCACTTGAAGAACATTATGCTTACTATGCTCCCCCCTTCACCAAGTACCCCTGAAAAACCTCTTCAGTCGCTGTCGATCTGCGTAGTTGGATGCTGTAGACCCCTTCACCATGTCCCTCCCAACAGACCCCGTTACAGTCGCTGTCCATCAGTGAGTAGTAAGATGCTATATGATCTCTACTAGCCTTCTCTGTGTTGTACAGCACTCCCCAAGCCCCCTCGACCCCAAGCATTATACATGCTAAAACTAATGCCCCCATTCTTTCTCCTCACACTTATCCCTCTTTCAGACGAACCCTGCCCAGTCCTTTTCCCTTTGTTAACTTTTAGTCAACTCTCGGGTTCTGTGAGTCTGCTGCTGTTTTTTTCCTTCACTTTTTCTTTGTTGTTATACTCCACACATGAGTGAAAACACTTGGTACTTGTCTTTCTCCGTCTGGCCTATTTCTCTGAACATACTACCGTCTAGCTCCATCCAGGTCATTGCAAATGGTAGTATTTGTTTTCTTCTTAAGGCTTCTTACTGCACTTTTTAAACTGGATTTCATTCTTCCTTTTTGTTTGTATTTTAGCTATGTTATTCACCATTCAGCTCCTGGTTATGAACAATAGCTTTGTGTCAATCGATATGTATCTGTATCTATCTATCTAATTGTCTGTCTGTCTATGTATGTATGTATGTATGTATGTATGTACCTATGTATCTATGTATCTATCTTCCTATCATCTATCTATGATGTCTATCATCTATCAATCTATGTACCTATCTATCTATCTTTCATCTGTCATCTGTGTACCTATCTATCTATGAATCAAACATCTTTTTGTCTGCCCATCTATCCTTCTGTACAGAACAGTTAACAACATAGCCTATGTCTCTTCCCTACATTATGCTTCCAGAAATCTTGTAAGGTAACTAAGCCATAAAGAGCGCACTGTGTTCACCGATACACTTTCATGTAGAGTCAGCAGCGTGTGCTTACAAAACCAGTAAATGGAGGTGAAAGGACATGAACCTGTATCTCTGTCCTCTGTCCTCTTATACTTCCTGCTCGCTTGGTGACTTTATTTAGCCACATTCAGTGAGTAAGTGATCCCTGAAGACCACAAGTATCCTTCGTCTGGTCCGGTTGTCGACAGAAATGTGTACTTGTTTCTTTGCACACCAGCATGTTTGAGGGACATTGGCGTGATCACTGCTGATAGGTGCAGGGACATATATAAAGTAACACCTATTTCTGGACAGGAGCAGTTGGGAACAAAGAGTGTGTTGTGGAGTGAAGTGTTTATTTGTGGGTCCAAACTTCCCTCCTTAGGTGGTTATTACTTCTTTACATTCGTGAACATCATAAAAAGCAATGATTTTAAAAGCCCAGACGCATATTGT
Source organism: Manis pentadactyla (assembly GCF_030020395.1). NCBI lineage: Eukaryota > Metazoa > Chordata > Mammalia > Pholidota > Manidae > Manis > Manis pentadactyla. The sequence continues at coordinate 164,282 of NW_026644700.1, read as the reverse complement.
TACAGCAATTCATTTGCTGAGGTGAGAGGAAATGAGAAGGAACTTGATGCACCACTAAATCTATGCCTGAGCACTGCTGACATCAAACAAAAAGAATTCACGGTGGCTAGATAGGGCTATTTTCTACTGACTCTCTCTGGGGACTCAAACAGAATTCATTTGTTTGTTTGTTTCTTATTTTCACTTGTATAGGTAATCTGTCCACGCCCCTTCAGCTTGTAGTTTGTCTGTGTCCTTGGATCTCCAGTGAGACTCCAGTAAGGGAGCACGTAGGAGGTCTTGAGTTTTCATCAGTTCTTCTAACACTGTGTCTTTTGATTGGAGCACTCAAAGCCTGTACTTTTATTCTGATATTTGAGAGCTGTGCTCTTACTGCACTTTGAAATATTTTCTGTTCTCATTAATATACAATCACATGCAGAACATTATGTTTTCCAGTCTACACCCTTCACCAAGACCCCGGCAAAAGCCAGTTACAGTCGCTGTCCGTCAGCGTGTACTAAGATGCTGTAGAATCACTACATGTCTTCTCTGTGTTATGCAGCCGTACAAATGAACCCCCAAGTTACACACTATACATGCTAATCCTAATGCCCCCATTCTTTTTCCCCGCCCTTATTACTCCCTTCGCACAAACCCTCCCCAGTTCCTCTCTTTTTGTTAACTGTTAGTCCACTCTCGGGTTCTCTGAGTCTGCTGCTGTCTTTTCCTTCAGTATTTCTTTGTTATCATATTCCACACATGAGTGAAATCATTTGGTACATGTATTTCTCCTCCTTGAATATTTGACTGAGCATAATACCCTCTAGCTCCATCCACGTTATTGCAAATGATAGGATTTGTTTATTCTTATGGCTGCCTACTGCACTTTTTAAACAGGATTTCATTCTTTTTTGTTTGTAGTTTCGCTATGTGCTTTCACCATTGCTCTCCTGGTTATGAACAGTAGCTTTGTGTTAATCGATATGTACCTATATCTATCTATCTGTCTGTCTATCTATTTATCAATCAATCAATCAATCAATCATCTTTTTGTCTGCCCATCTGTCCTTGTATACAGAACAGTTAACCATATATCCTATATAACTTTCCTACAGTATGCTTCCAAAAATCTTGCAAAGTATCTAGGCTGTAGAGAGAGCACTGGGTTCACCGAGTCACTTGCAGGTCGAGTCGGCCGCGTGTACCTACAAAACCAGGAAATGGTTGTGCCGGGACTTGAACCCGTGTCTCTATCCTCTGTCCTCTTTCATCTCCTTCTAACTTACTGTCTGTGTTTAGCCACATTCTTTGACTAAGTGCTCCCTGAAGACCACAAGTATCATTCCTCAGGGCCTGTTGTCACGAGAAAAGTAAACTTGTTCTTTGCTAACCACCATGTTTGAAGGACATCAGCGTGATCACCGCCGATAGGACGGAGGGTCAAATGAAAAGGAACACCAATTTCTAGACAGGAGCAGTTGGGAGCCAAGAGTGTATTGTGGAGTGACGTGTTTATTTGAGTGTAAAACTTCCCTCTTTAGGTAGTTATTAGATCTTCACATTCGTGAACATCATAAAACCCACTGATTTCAAAGGCCCAGATGCTTATTATTACAGCAACTCAGTTGTTGATGTGAGAGAAAATGAGAAGTATGTTGCTGCACCACTAAATCAATGGCTGGGAACGGCTGAAACCAAACAAAAAGAATTCACGGTGGCCAGATAGGGCTATTTTCTTCTGACTGTCTCAGGGGACTCAAACAGGATCCATTTGTTTGATTGTTTGTTTTTCAGTTTCACTCGTGTAGCGTACTTATTCACACACCTTCGGCGTGTAGTTGGTCTGTGTCCTTGGATCTCAAGTGAGTCTCCTGTAAGTAAGCACGTAGGTATCTTGAGTTTTCATCCCTTCTTTTAACCCTGTGTCTTTTGTTTGCTGCACTCAGTGCCTGACCTTTTATTCTGATGATTCAGAGCTTTGCACTTATTGCACTTGAAGAATTATTTTTATCATTTAGCTAAAATCACTTGAAGAACTTTATGTTTACTATGCTCCCCCTTCACCAAGTACCCCTGAAAAACCTCTTCAGTCGCTGTCGATCTGCGTAGTTGGATGCTGTAGACCCCTTCACCATGTCCCTCCCAACAGACCCCGTTACAGTCGCTGTCCATCAGTGAGTAGTAAGATGCTATATGATCTCTACTAGCCTTCTCTGCGTTGTACAGCACTCCCCATTCCCCCTGGACCCCAAGCATTATACATGCTAAAACTAATGCCCCCATTCTTTCTCCTCACACTTATCCCTCCCTTCAGACCCACCCTGCCCACTCCTTTTCCCTTTGGTAACTTTTAGTCAACTCTCGGGTTCTGTGAGTCTGCTGCTGTTTTATTCCTTCACTTTTTCTTTGTTGTTATACTCCACACATGAGTGAAAACACTTGGTACTTGTCTTTCTCCGCCTGGCCTATTTCTCTGAACATACTACCGTCTAGCTCCATCCAGGTCATTGCAAATGGTAGTATTTGTTTTCTTCTTAAGGCTGCTTACTGCACTTTTTAAACTGGATTTCATTCTTCCTTTTTGTTTGTAGTTTAGCTATGTTATTCACCATTCAACTCCTGGTTATGAACAATAGCTTTGTGTCAATCGATATGTATCTGCATCTATCTATCTAATTGTCTGTCTGTCTATGTATGTATGTATGTATGTATGTATGTACCTATGAATCTATGTATCTATCTTCCTATCATCTATGATGTCTATCATCTATCAATCTATGTACCTATCTATCTATCTTTCATCTGTCATCTGTATACCTATCTAACTATGAATCAAACATCTTTTTGTCTGCCCATCTATCCTTCTGTACAGAACAGTTAACAACATAGCCTATGTCTCTTCCCTACATTATGCTTCCAGAAATCTTGTAAGGTAACTAAGCCATAAAGAGAGCACTGTGTTCACCGATACACTTTCATGTAGAGTCAGCAGCGTGTGCTTACAAAACCAGTAAATGGAGGTGAAAGGACATGAACCTGTATCTCTGTCCTCTGTCCTCTTATACTTCCTGCTCGCTTGGTGACTTTATTTAGCCACATTCAGTGAGTAAGTGATCCCTGAAGACCACAAGTATCCTTCGTCTGGTCCGGTTGTCGACAGAAATGTGTACTTGTTTCTTTGCACACCACCATGTTTGAGGGACATCGGCGTGATCACTGCTGATAGGTGCAGGGACAAATATAAAGGAACACCTATTTCTGGACAAGGGCAGTTGGGAACAAAGAGTGTGTTGTGGAGTGAAGTGTTTATTTGAGGGTCCAAACTTCCCTCCTTAGGTGGTTATTACTTCTTTACATTCGTGAACATCATAAAAAGCAATGATTTTAAAAGCCCAGACGCATATTGTTACAGCAATTCATTTGTTGAGGTGAGAGGAAATGAGAAGGAACTTGCTGCACCACTAAATCTATGCCTGAGCACTGCTGACATCAAACAAAATGAATTCACGGTGGCTAGATAGGGCTATTCTCTACTGACTCTCTCTGGGGACTCAAACAGAATTCATTTGTTTGTTTGTTTCTTATTTTCACTTGTATAGGTAATCTGTCCACGCCCCTTCAGCTTGTAGTTTGTCTGTGTCCTTGGATCTCCAGTGAGACTCCAGTAAGGGAGCACGTAGGAGGTCTTGAGTTTTCATCAGTTCTTCTAACACTGTGTCTTTTGATTGGAGCACTCAAAGCCTGTACTTTTATTCTGATATTTGAGAGCTGTGCTCTTACTGCACTTTGAAATATTTTCTGTTCTCATTAATATACAATCACATGCAGAACATTATGTTTTCCAGTCTACACCCTTCACCAAGTCCCCGGCAAAAGCCAGTTACAGTCGCTGTCCGTCAGCGTGTACTAAGATGCTGTAGAATCACTACATGTCTTCTCTGTGTTATGCAGCCGTACAAATGACCCCCAAAGTTACACACTATACATGCTAATCCTAATGCCCCCATTCTTTTTCCCCGCCCTTATTACTCCCTTCCCACAAACCCTCCCCAGTTCCTCTCTTTTTGGTAACTGTTAGTCCACTCTCGGGTTCTCTGAGTCTGCTGCTGTCTTTTCCTTCAGTTTTTCTTTGTTATCATACTCCACACATGAGTGAAATCATTTGGTACATGTATTTCTCCTCCTTGAATATTTGACTGAGCATAATACCCTCTAGCTCCATCCACGTTATTGCAAATGATAGGATTTGTTTATTCTTATGGCTACCTACTGCACTTTTTAAACTGGATTTCATTCTTCTTCTTTGTTTGTAGTTTCGCTATGTGCTTTCACCATTGCTCTCCTGGTTATGAGCAGTAGCTTTGTGTTAATCGATATGTACCTATATCTATCTATCTGTCTGTCTATCTATTTATCAATCAATCAATCAATCAATCTTCTTTTTGTCTGCCCATCTGTCCTTGTGTACAGAACAGTTAACCATATATCCTATATCACTTTCCTACACTATGCTTCCAAAAATCTTGCAAAGTATCTAGGCTGTAGAGAGAGCACTGGGTTCACCGAGACACTTGCAGGTCGAGTCGGCCGCGTGTACATACAAAACCAGGAAATGGTTGTGCCGGGACTTGAACCCGTGTCTCTATCCTCTGTCCTCTTTCATCTCCTTCTAACTTACTGTCTGTATTTAGCCACATTCTTTGACTAAGTGCTCCCTGAAGACCACAAGTATCATTCCACAGGGCCTGTTGTCACGAGAAAAGTAAACTTGTTCTTTGCTAACCACCATGTTTGAAGGACATCAGCGTGATCACCGCCGATAGGACGGAGGGTCAAATGAAAAGGAACACCAATTTCTAGACAGGAGCAGTTGGGAGCCAAGAGTGTATTGTGGAGTGACGTGTTTATTTGAGTGTAAAACTTCCCTCTTTAGGTAGTTATTAGATCTTCACATTCGTGAACATCATAAAACCCACTGATTTCAAAGGCCCAGATGCTTATTATTACAGCAACTCAGTTGTTGATGTGAGAGAAAATGAGAAGTATGTTGCTGCAAAAGTAAATCAATGGCTGGGAACGGCTGAAACCAAACAAAAAGAATTCACGGTGGCCAGATAGGGCTATTTTCTTCTGACTGTCTCAGGGGACTCAAACAGGATCCATTTGTTTGATTGTTTGTTTTTCAGTTTCACTCGTGTAGCGTACTTATTCACACACCTTCGGCGTGTAGTTGGTCTGTGTCCTTGGATCTCAAGTGAGTCTCCTGTAAGTAAGCACGTAGGTATCTTGAGTTTTCATCCCTTCTTTTAACCCTGTGTCTTTTGTTTGCTGCACTCAGTGCCTGACCTTTTATTCTGATGATTCAGAGCTGTGCACTTATTGCACTTGAAGAATTATTTTTATCATTTAGCTAAAATCACTTGAAGAACTTTATGTTTACTATGCTCCCCCTTCACCAAGTACCCCTGAAAAACCTCTTCAGTCGCTGTCGATCTGCGTAGTTGGATGCTGTAGACCCCTTCACCATGTCCCTCCCAACAGACCCCGTTACAGTCGCTGTCCATCAGTGAGTAGAAAGATGCTATATGATCTCTACTAGCCTTCTCTGCGTTGTACAGCACTCCCCATGCCCCCTCGACCCCAAGCATTATACATGCTAAAACTAATGCCCCCATTCTTTCTCCTCACACTTATCCCTCCCTTCAGACCCACCCTGCCCAGTCCTTTTCCCTTTGGTAACTTTTAGTCAACTCTCGGGTTCTGTGAGTCTGCTGCTGTTTTATTCCTTCACTTTTTCTTTGTTGTTATACTCCACACATGAGTGAAAACACTTGGTACTTGTCTTTCTCCGCCTGGCCTATTTCTCTGAACATACTACCGTCTAGCTCCATCCAGGTCATTGCAAATGGTAGTATTTGTTTTCTTCTTAAGGCTGCTTACTGCACTTTTTAAAGTGGATTTCATTCTTCCTTTTTGTTTGTAGTTTAGCTATGTTATTCACCATTCAACTCCTGGTTATGAACAATAGCTTTGTGTCAATCGATATGTATCTGCATCTATCTATCTAATTGTCTGTCTGTCTATGTATGTATGTATGTATGTATGTATGTATGTACCTATGAATCTATGTATCTATCTTCCTATCATCTATGATGTCTATCATCTATCAATCTATGTACCTATCTATCTATCTTTCATCTGTCATCTGTATACCTATCTAACTATGAATCAAACATCTTTTTGTCTGCCCATCTATCCTTCTGTACAGAACAGTTAACAACATAGCCTATGTCTCTTCCCTACATTATGCTTCCAGAAATCTTGTAAGGTAACTAAGCCATAAAGAGAGCACTGTGTTCACCGATGCACTTTCATGTAGAGTCAGCAGCGTGTGCTTACAAAACCAGTAAATGGAGGTGAAAGGACATGAACCTGTATCTCTGTCCTCTGTCCTCTTATACTTCCTGCTCGCTTGGTGACTTTATTTAGCCACATTCAGTGAGTAAGTGATCCCTGAAGACCACAAGTATCCTTCGTCTGGTCCGGTTGTCGACAGAAATGTGTACTTGTTTCTTTGCACACCACCATGTTTGAGGGACATCGGCGTGATCACTGCTGATAGGTGCAGGGACAAATATAAAGGAACACCTATTTCTGGACAAGGGCAGTTGGGAACAAAGAGTGTGTTGTGGAGTGAAGTGTTTATTTGAGGGTCCAAACTTCCCTCCTTAGGTGGTTATTACTTCTTTACATTCGTGAACATCATAAAAAGCAATGATTTTAAAAGCCCAGACGCATATTGTTACAGCAATTCATTTGTTGAGGTGAGAGGAAATGAGAAGGAACTTGCTGCACCACTAAATCTATGCCTGAGCACTGCTGACATCAAACAAAATGAATTCACGGTGGCTAGATAGGGCTATTCTCTACTGACTCTCTCTGGGGACTCAAACAGAATTCATTTGTTTGTTTGTTTCTTATTTTCACTTGTATAGGTAATCTGTCCACGCCCCTTCAGCTTGTAGTTTGTCTGTGTCCTTGGATCTCCAGTGAGACTCCAGTAAGGGAGCACGTAGGAGGTCTTGAGTTTTCATCAGTTCTTCTAACACTGTGTCTTTTGATTGGAGCACTCAAAGCCTGTATTTCTATTCTGATATTTGAGAGCTGTGCTCTTACTGCACTTTGAAATATTTTCTGTTCTCATTAATATACAATCACATGCAGAACATTATGTTTTCCAGTCTACACCCTTCACCAAGTCCCCGGCAAAAGCCAGTTACAGTCGCTGTCCGTCAGCGTGTACTAAGATGCTGTAGAATCACTACATGTCTTCTCTGTGTTATGCAGCCGTACAAATGACCCCCCAAGTTACACACTATACATGCTAATCCTAATGCCCCCATTCTTTTTCCCTGCCCTTATTACTCCCTTCCCACAAACCCTCCCCAGTTCCTCTCTTTTTGGTAACTGTTAGTCCACTCTCGGGTTCTCTGAGTCTGCTGCTGTCTTTTCCTTCAGTTTTTCTTTGTTATCATACTCCACACATGAGTGAAATCATTTGGTACATGTATTTCTCCTCCTTGAATATTTGACTGAGCATAATACCCTCTAGCTCCATCCACGTTATTGCAAATGATAGGATTTGTTTATTCTTATGGCTACCTACTGCACTTTTTAAACTGGATTTCATTCTTCTTCTTTGTTTGTAGTTTCGCTATGTGCTTTCACCATTGCTCTCCTGGTTATGAGCAGTAGCTTTGTGTTAATCGATATGTACCTATATCTATCTATCTGTCTGTCTATCTATTTATCAATCAATCAATCAATCAATCTTCTTTTTGTCTGCCCATCTGTCCTTGTGTACAGAACAGTTAACCATATATCCTATATCACTTTCCTACACTATGCTTCCAAAAATCTTGCAAAGTATCTAGGCTGTAGAGAGAGCACTGGGTTCACCGAGACACTTGCAGGTCGAGTCGGCCGCGTGTACATACAAAACCAGGAAATGGTTGTGCCGGGACTTGAACCCGTGTCTCTATCCTCTGTCCTCTTTCATCTCCTTCTAACTTACTGTCTGTATTTAGCCACATTCTTTGACTAAGTGCTCCCTGAAGACCACAAGTATCATTCCACAGGGCCTGTTGTCACGAGAAAAGTAAACTTGTTCTTTGCTAACCACCATGTTTGAAGGACATCAGCGTGATCACCGCCGATAGGACGGAGGGTCAAATGAAAAGGAACACCAATTTCTAGACAGGAGCAGTTGGGAGCCAAGAGTGTATTGTGGAGTGACGTGTTTATTTGAGTGTAAAACTTCCCTCTTTAGGTAGTTATTAGATCTTCACATTCGTGAACATCATAAAACCCACTGATTTCAAAGGCCCAGATGCTTATTATTACAGCAACTCAGTTGTTGATGTGAGAGAAAATGAGAAGTATGTTGCTGCAAAAGTAAATCAATGGCTGGGAACGGCTGAAACCAAACAAAAAGAATTCACGGTGGCCAGATAGGGCTATTTTCTTCTGACTGTCTCAGGGGACTCAAACAGGATCCATTTGTTTGATTGTTTGTTTTTCAGTTTCACTCGTGTAGCGTACTTATTCACACACCTTCGGCGTGTAGTTGGTCTGTGTCCTTGGATCTCAAGTGAGTCTCCTGTAAGTAAGCACGTAGGTATCTTGAGTTTTCATCCCTTCTTTTAACCCTGTGTCTTTTGTTTGCTGCACTCAGTGCCTGACCTTTTATTCTGATGATTCAGAGCTGTGCACTTATTGCACTTGAAGAATTATTTTTATCATTTAGCTAAAATCACTTGAAGAACTTTATGTTTACTATGCTCCCCCTTCACCAAGTACCCCTGAAAAACCTCTTCAGTCGCTGTCGATCTGCGTAGTTGGATGCTGTAGACCCCTTCACCATGTCCCTCCCAACAGACCCCGTTACAGTCGCTGTCCATCAGTGAGTAGTAAGATGCTATATGATCTCTACTAGCCTTCTCTGCGTTGTACAGCACTCCCCATGCCCCCTCGACCCCAAGCATTATACATGCTAAAACTAATGCCCCCATTCTTTCTCCTCACACTTATCCCTCCCTTCAGACCCACCCTGCCCAGTCCTTTTCCCTTTGGTAACTTTTAGTCAACTCTCGGGTTCTGTGAGTCTGCTGCTGTTTTATTCCTTCACTTTTTCTTTGTTGTTATACTCCACACATGAGTGAAAACACTTGGTACTTGTCTTTCTCCGCCTGGCCTATTTCTCTGAACATACTACCGTCTAGCTCCATCCAGGTCATTGCAAATGGTAGTATTTGTTTTCTTCTTAAGGCTGCTTACTGCACTTTTTAAAGTGGATTTCATTCTTCCTTTTTGTTTGTAGTTTAGCTATGTTATTCACCATTCAACTCCTGGTTATGAACAATAGCTTTGTGTCAATCGATATGTATCTGCATCTATCTATCTAATTGTCTGTCTGTCTATGTATGTATGTATGTATGTATGTATGTATGTATGTACCTATGAATCTATGTATCTATCTTCCTATCATCTATGATGTCTATCATCTATCAATCTATGTACCTATCTATCTATCTTTCATCTGTCATCTGTATACCTATCTAACTATGAATCAAACATCTTTTTGTCTGCCCATCTATCCTTCTGTACAGAACAGTTAACAACATAGCCTATGTCTCTTCCCTACATTATGCTTCCAGAAATCTTGTAAGGTAACTAAGCCATAAAGAGAGCACTGTGTTCACCGATACACTTTCATGTAGAGTCAGCAGCGTGTGCTTACAAAACCAGTAAATGGAGGTGAAAGGACATGAACCTGTATCTCTGTCCTCTGTCCTCTTATACTTCCTGCTCGCTTGGTGACTTTATTTAGCCACATTCAGTGAGTAAGTGATCCCTGAAGACCACAAGTATTCTTCGTCTGGTCCGGTTGTCGACAGAAATGTGTACTTGTTTCTTTGCACACCACCATGTTTGAGGGACATCGGCGTGATCACTGCTGATAGGTGCAGGGACAAATATAAAGGAACACCTATTTCTGGACAAGGGCAGTTGGGAACAAAGAGTGTGTTGTGGAGTGAAGTGTTTATTTGAGGGTCCAAACTTCCCTCCTTAGGTGGTTATTACTTCTTTACATTCGTGAACATCATAAAAAGCAATGATTTTAAAAGCCCAGACGCATAGTGTTACAGCAATTCATTTGTTGAGGTGAGAGGAAATGAGAAGGAACTTGCTGCACCACTAAATCTATGCCTGAGCACTGCTGACATCAAACAAAATGAATTCACGGTGGCTAGATAGGGCTATTCTCTACTGACTCTCTCTGGGGACTCAAACAGAATTCATTTGTTTGTTTGTTTCTTATTTTCACTTGTATAGGTAATCTGTCCACGCCCCTTCAGCTTGTAGTTTGTCTGTGTCCTTGGATCTCCAGTGAGACTCCAGTAAGGGAGCACGTAGGAGGTCTTGAGTTTTCATCAGTTCTTCTAACACTGTGTCTTTTGATTGGAGCACTCAAATCCTGTATTTCTATTCTGATATTTGAGAGCTGTGCTCTTACTGCACTTTGAAATATTTTCTGTTCTCATTAATATACAATCACATGCAGAACATTATGTTTTCCAGTCTACACCCTTCACCAAGTCCCCGGCAAAAGCCAGTTACAGTCGCTGTCCGTCAGCGTGTACTAAGATGCTGTAGAATCACTACATGTCTTCTCTGTGTTATGCAGCCGTACAAATGACCCCCCAAGTTACACACTATACATGCTAATCCTAATGCCCCCATTCTTTTTCCCTGCCCTTATTACTCCCTTCCCACAAACCCTCCCCAGTTCCTCTCTTTTTGGTAACTGTTAGTCCACTCTCGGGTTCTCTGAGTCTGCTGCTGTCTTTTCCTTCAGTTTTTCTTTGTTATCATACTCCACACATGAGTGAAATCATTTGGTACATGTATTTCTCCTCCTTGAATATTTGACTGAGCATAATACCCTCTAGCTCCATCCACGTTATTGCAAATGATAGGATTTGTTTATTCTTATGGCTACCTACTGCACTTTTTAAACTGGATTTCATTCTTTTTCTTTGTTTGTAGTTTCGCTATGTGCTTTCACCATTGCTCTCCTGGTTATGAGCAGTAGCTTTGTGTTAATCGATATGTACCTATATCTATCTATCTGTCTGTCTATCTATTTATCAATCAATCAATCAATCAATCTTCTTTTTGTCTGCCCATCTGTCCTTGTGTACAGAACAGTTAACCATATATCCTATATCACTTTCCTACACTATGCTTCCAAAAATCTTGCAAAGTATCTAGGCTGTAGAGAGAGCACTGGGTTCACCGAGACACTTGCAGGTCGAGTCGGCCGCGTGTACATACAAAACCAGGAAATGGTTGTGCCGGGACTTGAACCCGTGTCTCTATCCTCTGTCCTCTTTCATCTCCTTCTAACTTACTGTCTGTATTTAGCCACATTCTTTGACTAAGTGCTCCCTGAAGACCACAAGTATCATTCCACAGGGCCTGTTGTCACGAGAAAAGTAAACTTGTTCTTTGCTAACCACCATGTTTGAAGGACATCAGCGTGATCACCGCCGATAGGACGGAGGGTCAAATGAAAAGGAACACCAATTTCTAGACAGGAGCAGTTGGGAGCCAAGAGTGTATTGTGGAGTGACGTGTTTATTTGAGTGTAAAACTTCCCTCTTTAGGTAGTTATTAGATCTTCACATTCGTGAACATCATAAAACCCACTGATTTCAAAGGCCCAGATGCTTATTATTACAGCAACTCAGTTGTTGATGTGAGAGAAAATGAGAAGTATGTTGCTGCAAAAGTAAATCAATGGCTGGGAACGGCTGAAACCAAACAAAAAGAATTCACGGTGGCCAGATAGGGCTATTTTCTTCTGACTGTCTCAGGGGACTCAAACAGGATCCATTTGTTTGATTGTTTGTTTTTCAGTTTCACTCGTGTAGCGTACTTATTCACACACCTTCGGCGTGTAGTTGGTCTGTGTCCTTGGATCTCAAGTGAGTCTCCTGTAAGTAAGCACGTAGGTATCTTGAGTTTTCATCCCTTCTTTTAACCCTGTGTCTTTTGTTTGCTGCACTCAGTGCCTGACCTTTTATTCTGATGATTCAGAGCTGTGCACTTATTGCACTTGAAGAATTATTTTTATCATTTAGCTAAAATCACTTGAAGAACTTTATGTTTACTATGCTCCCCCCTTCACCAAGTACCCCTGAAAAACCTCTTCAGTCGCTGTCGATCTGCGTAGTTGTATGCTGTAGACCCCTTCACCATGTCCCTCCCAACAGACCCCGTTACAGTCGCTGTCCATCAGTGAGTAGTAAGATGCTATATGATCTCTACTAGCCTTCTCTGCGTTGTACAGCACTCCCCATGCCCCCTCGACCCCAAGCATTATACATGCTAAAACTAATGCCCCCATTCTTTCTCCTCACACTTATCCCTCCCTTCAGACCCACCCTGCCCAGTCCTTTTCCCTTTGGTAACTTTTAGTCAACTCTCGGGTTCTGTGAGTCTGCTGCTGTTTTATTCCTTCACTTTTTCTTTGTTGTTATACTCCACACATGAGTGAAAACACTTGGTACTTGTCTTTCTCCGCCTGGCCTATTTCTCTGAACATACTACCGTCTGGCTCCATCCAGGTCATTGCAAATGGTAGTATTTGTTTTCTTCTTAAGGCTGCTTACTGCACTTTTTAAACTGGATTTCATTCTTCCTTTTTGTTTGTAGTTTAGCTATGTTATTCACCATTCAACTCCTGGTTATGAACAATAGCTTTGTGTCAATCGATATGTATCTGCATCTATCTATCTAATTGTCTGTCTGTCTATGTATGTATGTATGTATGTATGTATGTATGTACCTATGAATCTATGTATCTATCTTCCTATCATCTATGATGTCTATCATCTATCAATCTATGTACCTATCTATCTATCTTTCATCTGTCATCTGTATACCTATCTAACTATGAATCAAACATCTTTTTGTCTGCCCATCTATCCTTCTGTACAGAACAGTTAACAACATAGCCTATGTCTCTTCCCTACATTATGCTTCCAGAAATCTTGTAAGGTAACTAAGCCATAAAGAGAGCACTGTGTTCACCGATACACTTTCATGTAGAGTCAGCAGCGTGTGCTTACAAAACCAGTAAATGGAGGTGAAAGGACATGAACCTGTATCTCTGTCCTCTGTCCTCTTATACTTCCTGCTCGCTTGGTGACTTTATTTAGCCACATTCAGTGAGTAAGTGATCCCTGAAGACCACAAGTATCCTTCGTCTGGTCCGGTTGTCGACAGAAATGTGTACTTGTTTCTTTGCACACCACCATGTTTGAGGGACATCGGCGTGATCACTGCTGATAGGTGCAGGGACAAATATAAAGGAACACCTATTTCTGGACAGGAGCAGTTGGGAACAAAGAGTGTGTTGTGGAGTGAAGTGTTTATTTGAGGGTCCAAACTTCCCTCCTTAGGTGGTTATTACTTCTTTACATTCGTGAACATCATAAAAAGCAATGATTTTAAAAGCCCAGACGCATATTGTTACAGCAATTCATTTGTTGAGGTGAGAGGAAATGAGAAGGAACTTGCTGCCCCACTAAATCTATGCCTGAGCACTGCTGACATCAAACAAAATGAATTCACGGTGGCTAGATAGGGCTATTCTCTACTGACTCTCTCTGGGGACTCAAACAGAATTCATTTGTTTGTTTGTTTCTTATTTTCACTTGTATAGGTAATCTGTCCACGCCCCTTCAGCTTGTAGTTTGTCTGTGTCCTTGGATCTCCAGTGAGACTCCAGTAAGGGAGCACGTAGGAGGTCTTGAGTTTTCATCAGTTCTTCTAACACTGTGTCTTTTGATTGGAGCACTCAAAGCCTGTACTTTTATTCTGATATTTGAGAGCTGTGCTCTTACTGCACTTTGAAATATTTTCTGTTCTCATTAATATACAATCACATGCAGAACATTATGTTTTCCAGTCTACACCCTTCACCAAGTCCCCGGCAAAAGCCAGTTACAGTCGCTGTCCGTCAGCGTGTACTAAGATGCTGTAGAATCACTACATGTCTTCTCTGTGTTATGCAGCCGTACAAATGACCCCCCAAGTTACACACTATACATGCTAATCCTAATGCCCCCATTCTTTTTCCCTGCCCTTATTACTCCCTTCCCACAAACCCTCCCCAGTTCCTCTCTTTTTGGTAACTGTTAGTCCACTCTCGGGTTCTCTGAGTCTGCTGCTGTCTTTTCCTTCAGTTTTTCTTTGTTATCATACTCCACACATGAGTGAAATCATTTGGTACATGTATTTCTCCTCCTTGAATATTTGACTGAGCATAATACCCTCTAGCTCCATCCACGTTATTGCAAATGATAGGATTTGTTTATTCTTATGGCTACCTACTGCACTTTTTAAACTGGATTTCATTCTTCTTCTTTGTTTGTAGTTTCGCTATGTGCTTTCACCATTGCTCTCCTGGTTATGAGCAGTAGCTTTGTGTTAATCGATATGTACCTATATCTATCTATCTGTCTGTCTATCTATTTATCAATCAATCAATCAATCAATCTTCTTTTTGTCTGCCCATCTGTCCTTGTGTACAGAACAGTTAACCATATATCCTATATCACTTTCCTACACTATGCTTCCAAAAATCTTGCAAAGTATCTAGGCTGTAGAGAGAGCACTGGGTTCACCGAGACACTTGCAGGTCGAGTCGGCCGCGTGTACCTACAAAACCAGGAAATGGTTGTGCCGGGACTTGAACCCGTGTCTCTATCCTCTGTCCTCTTTCATCTCCTTCTAACTTACTGTCTGTATTTAGCCACATTCTTTGACTAAGTGCTCCCTGAAGACCACAAGTATCATTCCACAGGGCCTGTTGTCACGAGAAAAGTAAACTTGTTCTTTGCTAACCACCATGTTTGAAGGACATCAGCGTGATCACCGCCGATAGGACGGAGGGTCAAATGAAAAGGAACACCAATTTCTAGACAGGAGCAGTTGGGAGCCAAGAGTGTATTGTGGAGTGACGTGTTTATTTGAGTGTAAAACTTCCCTCTTTAGGTAGTTATTAGATCTTCACATTCGTGAACATCATAAAACCCACTGATTTCAAAGGCCCAGATGCTTATTATTACAGCAACTCAGTTGTTGATGTGAGAGAAAATGAGAAGTATGTTGCTGCAAAAGTAAATCAATGGCTGGGAACGGCTGAAACCAAACAAAAAGAATTCACGGTGGCCAGATAGGGCTATTTTCTTCTGACTGTCTCAGGGGACTCAAACAGGATCCATTTGTTTGATTGTTTGTTTTTCAGTTTCACTCGTGTAGCGTACTTATTCACACACCTTCGGCGTGTAGTTGGTCTGTGTCCTTGGATCTCAAGTGAGTCTCCTGTAAGTAAGCACGTAGGTATCTTGAGTTTTCATCCCTTCTTTTAACCCTGTGTCTTTTGTTTGCTGCACTCAGTGCCTGACCTTTTATTCTGATGATTCAGAGCTGTGCACTTATTGCACTTGAAGAATTATTTTTATCATTTAGCTAAAATCACTTGAAGAACTTTATGTTTACTATGCTCCCCCTTCACCAAGTACCCCTGAAAAACCTCTTCAGTCGCTGTCGATCTGCGTAGTTGGATGCTGTAGACCCCTTCACCATGTCCCTTCCAACAGACCCCGTTACAGTCGCTGTCCATCAGTGAGTAGTAAGATGCTATATGATCTCTACTAGCCTTCTCTGCGTTGTACAGCACTCCCCATGCCCCCTCGACCCCAAGCATTATACATGCTAAAACTAATGCCCCCATTCTTTCTCCTCACACTTATCCCTCCCTTCAGACCCACCCTGCCCAGTCCTTTTCCCTTTGGTAACTTTTAGTCAACTCTCGGGTTCTGTGAGTCTGCTGCTGTTCTTTTCCTTCACTTTTTCTTTGTTGTTATACTCCACACATGAGTGAAAACACTTGGTACTTGTCTTTCTCCGCCTGGCCTATTTCTCTGAACATACTACCGTCTAGCTCCATCCAGGTCATTGCAAATGGTAGTATTTGTTTTCTTCTTAAGGCTGCTTACTGCACTTTTTAAAGTGGATTTCATTCTTCCTTTTTGTTTGTAGTTTAGCTATGTTATTCACCATTCAACTCCTGGTTATGAACAATAGCTTTGTGTCAATCGATATGTATCTGCATCTATCTATCTAATTGTCTGTCTGTCTATGTATGTATGTATGTATGTATGTATGTATGTACCTATGAATCTATGTATCTATCTTCCTATCATCTATGATGTCTATCATCTATCAATCTATGTACCTATCTATCTATCTTTCATCTGTCATCTGTATACCTATCTAACTATGAATCAAACATCTTTTTGTCTGCCCATCTATCCTTCTGTACAGAACAGTTAACAACATAGCCTATGTCTCTTCCCTACATTATGCTTCCAGAAATCTTGTAAGGTAACTAAGCCATAAAGAGAGCACTGTGTTCACCGATACACTTTCATGTAGAGTCAGCAGCGTGTGCTTACAAAACCAGTAAATGGAGGTGAAAGGACATGAACCTGTATCTCTGTCCTCTGTCCTCTTATACTTCCTGCTCGCTTGGTGACTTTATTTAGCCACATTCAGTGAGTAAGTGATCCCTGAAGACCACAAGTATCCTTCGTCTGGTCCGGTTGTCGACAGAAATGTGTACTTGTTTCTTTGCACACCACCATGTTTGAGGGACATCGGCGTGATCACTGCTGATAGGTGCAGGGACAAATATAAAGGAACACCTATTTCTGGACAGGAGCAGTTGGGAACAAAGAGTGTGTTGTGGAGTGAAGTGTTTATTTGAGGGTCCAAACTTCCCTCCTTAGGTGGTTATTACTTCTTTACATTCGTGAACATCATAAAAAGCAATGATTTTAAAAGCCCAGACGCATATTGTTACAGCAATTCATTTGTTGAGGTGAGAGGAAATGAGAAGGAACTTGCTGCCCCACTAAATCTATGCCTGAGCACTGCTGACATCAAACAAAATGAATTCACGGTGGCTAGATAGGGCTATTCTCTACTGACTCTCTCTGGGGACTCAAACAGAATTCATTTGTTTGTTTGTTTCTTATTTTCACTTGTATAGGTAATCTGTCCACGCCCCTTCAGCTTGTAGTTTGTCTGTGTCCTTGGATCTCCAGTGAGACTCCAGTAAGGGAGCACGTAGGAGGTCTTGAGTTTTCATCAGTTCTTCTAACACTGTGTCTTTTGATTGGAGCACTCAAAGCCTGTACTTTTATTCTGATATTTGAGAGCTGTGCTCTTACTGCACTTTGAAATATTTTCTGTTCTCATTAATATACAATCACATGCAGAACATTATGTTTTCCAGTCTACACCCTTCACCAAGTCCCCGGCAAAAGCCAGTTACAGTCGCTGTCCGTCAGCGTGTACTAAGATGCTGTAGAATCACTACATGTCTTCTCTGTGTTATGCAGCCGTACAAATGACCCCCCAAGTTACACACTATACATGCTAATCCTAATGCCCCCATTCTTTTTCCCCGCCCTTATTACTCCCTTCCCACAAACCCTCCCCAGTTCCTCTCTTTTTGGTAACTGTTAGTCCACTCTCGGGTTCTCTGAGTCTGCTGCTGTCTTTTCCTTCAGTTTTTCTTTGTTATCATACTCCACACATGAGTGAAATCATTTGGTACATGTATTTCTCCTCCTTGAATATTTGACTGAGCATAATACCCTCTAGCTCCATCCACGTTATTGCAAATGATAGGATTTGTTTATTCTTATGGCTACCTACTGCACTTTTTAAACTGGATTTCATTCTTCTTCTTTGTTTGTAGTTTCGCTATGTGCTTTCACCATTGCTCTCCTGGTTATGAGCAGTAGCTTTGTGTTAATCGATATGTACCTATATCTATCTATCTGTCTGTCTATCTATTTATCAATCAATCAATCAATCAATCTTCTTTTTGTCTGCCCATCTGTCCTTGTGTACAGAACAGTTAACCATATATCCTATATCACTTTCCTACACTATGCTTCCAAAAATCTTGCAAAGTATCTAGGCTGTAGAGAGAGCACTGGGTTCACCGAGACACTTGCAGGTCGAGTCGGCCGCGTGTACATACAAAACCAGGAAATGGTTGTGCCGGGACTTGAACCCGTGTCTCTATCCTCTGTCCTCTTTCATCTCCTTCTAACTTACTGTCTGTATTTAGCCACATTCTTTGACTAAGTGCTCCCTGAAGACCACAAGTATCATTCCTCTGGG
This sequence comes from Manis pentadactyla, assembly GCF_030020395.1. Lineage (NCBI taxonomy): Eukaryota > Metazoa > Chordata > Mammalia > Pholidota > Manidae > Manis > Manis pentadactyla. The sequence goes on along the minus strand of NW_026644700.1, from coordinate 145,967 downwards.
CCTGTTGTCGCGAGAAAAGTAAACTTGTTCTTTGCTAACCACCATGTTTGAAGGACATCAGCGTGATCACCGCCGATAGGACGGAGGGTCAAATGAAAAGGAACACCAATTTCTAGACAGGAGCAGTTGGGAGCCAAGAGTGTATTGTGGAGTGACGTGTTTATTTGAGTGTAAAACTTCCCTCTTTAGGTAGTTATTAGATCTTCACATTCGGGAACATCATAAAACCCACTGATTTCAAAGGCCCAGATGCTTATTATTACAGCAACTCAGTTGTTGATGTGAGAGAAAATGAGAAGTATGTTGCTGCACCACTAAATCAATGGCTGGGAACGGCTGAAACCAAACAAAAAGAATTCACGGTGGCCAGATAGGGCTATTCTCTTCTGACTGTCCCAGGGGACTCAAACAGAATCCATTTGTTTGATTGTTTGTTTTTCAGTTTCACTCGTGTAGCGTACTTATCCACACACCTTCGGCTTGTAGTTTGTCTGTGTCCTTGTATCTCAAGTGAGTCTCCTGTAAGTAAGCACGTAGGTATCTTGAGTTTTCATCCCTTCTTTTAACCCTGTGTCTTTTGTTTGCTGCACTCAGTGCCTGACCTTTTATTCTGATGATTCAGAGCTGTGCACTTATTGCACTTGAAGAATTATTTTTATCATTTAGCTAAAATCACTTGAAGAACTTTATGTTTACTATGCTCCCCCCTTCACCAAGTACCCCTGAAAAACCTCTTCAGTCGCTGTCGATCTGCGTAGTTGTATGCTGTAGACCCCTTCACCATGTCCCTCCCAACAGACCCCGTTACAGTCGCTGTCCATCAGTGAGTTGTAAGATGCTATATGATCTCTACTAGCCTTCTCTGTGTTGTACAGCACTCCCCATGCCCCCTCGACCCCAAACATTATACATGCTAAAACTAATGCCCCCATTCTTTCTCCTCACACTTATCCCTCCCTTCAGACCCACCCTGCCCAGTCCTTTTCCCTTTGGTAACTTTTAGTCAACTCTCGGGTTCTGTGAGTCTGCTGCTGTTTTTTTCCTTCACTTTTTCTTTGTTGTTATACTCCACACATGAGTGAAAACACTTGGTACTTGTCTTTCTCCGCCTGGCCTATTTCTCTGAACATACTACCGTCTAGCTCCATCCAGGTCATTGCAAATGGTAGTATTTGTTTTCTTCTTAAGGCTGCTTACTGCACTTTTTAAACTGGATTTCATTCTTCCTTTTTGTTTGTAGTTTAGCTATGTTATTCACCATTCAACTCCTGGTTATGAACAATAGCTTTGTGTCAATCGATATGTATCTGTATCTATCTATCTAATGGTCTGTCTGTCTATGTATGTATGTATGTATGAATGTATGTATGTACCTACGTATCTATGTATCTATCTTCCTATCATCTATCTATGATGTCTATCATCTATCAATCTATGTACCTATCTATCTATCTTTCATCTGTCATCTGTGTACCTATCTATCTATGAATCAAACATCTTTTTGTCTGCCCATCTATCCTTCTGTACAGAACAGTTAACAACATAGCCTATGTCTCTTCCCTACATTATGCTTCCAGAAATCTTGTAATGTAACTAAGCCATAAAGACAGCACTGTGTTCACCGATACACTTTCATGTAGAGTCAGCAGCGTGTGCTTACAAAACCAGTAAATGGAGGTGAAAGGACATGAACCTGTATCTCTGTCCTCTGTCCTCTTATACTTCCTGCTCGCTTGGTGACTTTATTTAGCCACATTCAGTGAGTAAGTGATCCCTGAAGACCACAAGTATCCTTCGTCTGGTCCGGTTGTCGACAGAAATGTGTACTTGTTTCTTTGCACACCACCATGTTTGAGGGACATCGGCGTGATCACTGCTGATAGGTGCAGGGACAAATATAAAGGAACACCTATTTCTGGACAGGAGCATTTGGGAACAAAGAGTGTGTTGTGGAGTGAAGTGTTTATTTGAGGGTCCAAACTTCCCTCCTTAGGTGGTTATTACTTCTTTACATTCGTGAACATCATAAAAAGCAATGATTTTAAAAGCCCAGACGCATATTGTTACAGCAATTCATTTGTTGAGGTGAGAGGAAATGAGAAGGAACTTGCTGCACCACTAAATCTATGCCTGAGCACTGCTGACATCAAAAAAAAGAATTCACGGTGGCTAGATAGGGCTATTTTCTACTGACTCTCTCTGGGGACTCAAACAGAATTCATTTGTTTGTTTGTTTCTTATTTTCACTTGTATAGGTAATCTGTCCACGCCCCTTCAGCTTGTAGTTTGTCTGTGTCCTTGGATCTCCAGTGAGACTCCAGTAAGGGAGCACGTAGGAGGTCTTGAGTTTTCATCAGTTCTTCTAACACTGTGTCTTTTGATTGGAGCACTCAAAGCCTGTACTTTTATTCTGATATTTGAGAGCTGTGCTCTTACTGCACTTTGAAATATTTTCTGTTCTCATTAATATACAATCACATGCAGAACATTATGTTTTCCAGTCTACACCCTTCACCAAGTCCCCGGCAAAAGCCAGTTACAGTCGCTGTCCGTCAGCGTGTACTAAGATGCTGTAGAATCACTACATGTCTTCTCTGTGTTATGCAGCTGTACAAATGACCCCCCAAGTTACACACTATACATGCTAATCCTAATGCCCCCATTCTTTTTCCCCGCCCTTATTACTCCCTTCCCACAAACCCTCCCCAGTTCCTCTCTTTTTGGTAACTGTTAGTCCACTCTCGGGTTCTCTGAGTCTGCTGCTGTCTTTTCCTTCAGTTTTTCTTTGTTATCATTCTCCACACATGAGTGAAATCATTTGGTACATGTATTTCTCCTCCTTGAATATTTGACTGAGCATAATACCCTCTAGCTCCATCCACGTTATTGCAAATGATAGGATTTGTTTATTCTTATGGCTACCTACTGCACTTTTTAAACTGGATTTCATTCTTCTTCTTTGTTTGTAGTTTCGCTATGTGCTTTCACCATTGCTCTACTGGTTATGAGCAGTAGCTTTGTGTTAATCGATATGTACCTATATCTACCTATCTGTCTGTCTATCTATTTATCAATCAATCAATCAATCAATCTTCTTTTTGTCTGCCCATCTGGCCTTGTGTACAGAACAGTTAACCATATATCCTATATCACTTTCCTACACTATGCTTCCAAAAATCTTGCAAAGTATCTGGGCTGTAGAGAGAGCACTGGGTTCACCGAGTCACTTGCAGGTCGAGTCGGCCGCGTGTACCTACAAAACCTGGAAATGGTTGTGCCGGGACTTGAACCCGTGTCTCTATCCTCTGTCCTCTTTCATCTCCTTCTAACTTACTGTCTGTATTTAGCCACATTCTTTGACTAAGTGCTCCCTGAAGACCACAAGTATCATTCATCTGGGCCTGTTGTCGCGAGAAAAGTAAACTTGTTCTTTGCTAACCACCATGTTTGAAGGACATCAGCGTGATCACCGCCGATAGGACGGAGGGTCAAATGAAAAGGAACACCAATTTCTAGACAGGAGCAGATGGGAGCCAAGAGTGTATTGTGGAGTGACGTGTTTATTTGAGTGTAAAACTTCCCTCTTTAGGTAGTTATTAGATCTTCACATTCGTGAACATCATAAAACCCACTGATTTCAAAGGCCCAGATGCTTATTATTACAGCAACTCAGTTGTTGATGTGAGAGAAAATGAGAAGTATGTTGCTGCACCACTAAATCAATGGCTGGGAACGGCTGAAACCAAACAAAAAGAATTCACGGTGGCCAGATAGGGCTATTCTCTTCTGACTGTCCCAGGGGACTCAAACAGAATCCATTTGTTTGATTGTTTGTTTTTCAGTTTCACTCGTGTAGCGTACTTATCCACACACCTTCGGCTTGTAGTTTGTCTGTGTCCTTGGATCTCAAGTGAGTCTCCTGTAAGTAAGCACGTAGGTATCTTGAGTTTTCATCCCTTCTTTTAACCCTGTGTCTTTTGTTTGCTGCACTCAGTGCCTGACCTTTTTTTCTGATGATTCAGAGCTGTGCACTTATTGCACTTAAAGAATTATTTTTATCATTAAGCTAAAATCACTTGAAGAACATTATGTTTACTATGCTCCCCCCTTCACCAAGTACCCCTGAAAAACCTCTTCAGTCGCTGTCGATCTGCGTAGTTGGATGCTGTAGACCACTTCACCATGTCCCTCCCAACAGACCCCGTTACAGTCGCTGTCCATCAGTGAGTAGTAAGATGCTATATGATCTCTACTAGCCTTCTCTGTGTTGTACAGCACTCCCCATGCCCCCTCGACCCCAAGCATTATACATGCTAAAACGAATGCCCCCATTCTTTCTCCTCACACTTATCCCTCCCTTCAGACCCACCCTGCCCAGTCCTTTTCCGTTTGGTAACTTTTAGTCAACTCTCGGGTTCTGTGAGTCTGCTGCTGTTTTTTTCCTTCACTTTTTCTTTGTTGTTATACTCCACACATGAGTGAAAACACTTGGTACTTGTCTTTCTCCGCCTGGCCTATTTCTCTGAACATACTACCGTCTAGCTCCATCCAGGTCATTGCAAATGGTAGTATTTGTTTTCTTCTTAAGGCTGCTTACTGCACTTTTTAAAGTGGATTTCATTCTTCCTTTTTGTTTGTAGTTTAGCTATGTTATTCACCATTCAACTCCTGGTTATGAACAATAGCTTTGTGTCAATCGATATGTATCTGCATCTATCTATCTAATTGTCTGTCTGTCTATGTATGTATGTATGTATGTATGTATGTATGTATGTACCTATGAATCTATGTATCTATCTTCCTATCATCTATGATGTCTATCATCTATCAATCTATGTACCTATCTATCTATCTTTCATCTGTCATCTGTATACCTATCTAACTATGAATCAAACATCTTTTTGTCTGCCCATCTATCCTTCTGTACAGAACAGTTAACAACATAGCCTATGTCTCTTCCCTACATTATGCTTCCAGAAATCTTGTAAGGTAACTAAGCCATAAAGAGAGCACTGTGTTCACCGATACACTTTCATGTAGAGTCAGCAGCGTGTGCTTACAAAACCAGTAAATGGAGGTGAAAGGACATGAACCTGTATCTCTGTCCTCTGTCCTCTTATACTTCCTGCTCGCTTGGTGACTTTATTTAGCCACATTCAGTGAGTAAGTGATCCCTGAAGACCACAAGTATTCTTCGTCTGGTCCGGTTGTCGACAGAAATGTGTACTTGTTTCTTTGCACACCACCATGTTTGAGGGACATCGGCGTGATCACTGCTGATAGGTGCAGGGACAAATATAAAGGAACACCTATTTCTGGACAAGGGCAGTTGGGAACAAAGAGTGTGTTGTGGAGTGAAGTGTTTATTTGAGGGTCCAAACTTCCCTCCTTAGGTGGTTATTACTTCTTTACATTCGTGAACATCATAAAAAGCAATGATTTTAAAAGCCCAGACGCATAGTGTTACAGCAATTCATTTGTTGAGGTGAGAGGAAATGAGAAGGAACTTGCTGCACCACTAAATCTATGCCTGAGCACTGCTGACATCAAACAAAATGAATTCACGGTGGCTAGATAGGGCTATTCTCTACTGACTCTCTCTGGGGACTCAAACAGAATTCATTTGTTTGTTTGTTTCTTATTTTCACTTGTATAGGTAATCTGTCCACGCCCCTTCAGCTTGTAGTTTGTCTGTGTCCTTGGATCTCCAGTGAGACTCCAGTAAGGGAGCACGTAGGAGGTCTTGAGTTTTCATCAGTTCTTCTAACACTGTGTCTTTTGATTGGAGCACTCAAATCCTGTATTTCTATTCTGATATTTGAGAGCTGTGCTCTTACTGCACTTTGAAATATTTTCTGTTCTCATTAATATACAATCACATGCAGAACATTATGTTTTCCAGTCTACACCCTTCACCAAGTCCCCGGCAAAAGCCAGTTACAGTCGCTGTCCGTCAGCGTGTACTAAGATGCTGTAGAATCACTACATGTCTTCTCTGTGTTATGCAGCCGTACAAATGACCCCCCAAGTTACACACTATACATGCTAATCCTAATGCCCCCATTCTTTTTCCCTGCCCTTATTACTCCCTTCCCACAAACCCTCCCCAGTTCCTCTCTTTTTGGTAACTGTTAGTCCACTCTCGGGTTCTCTGAGTCTGCTGCTGTCTTTTCCTTCAGTTTTTCTTTGTTATCATACTCCACACATGAGTGAAATCATTTGGTACATGTATTTCTCCTCCTTGAATATTTGACTGAGCATAATACCCTCTAGCTCCATCCACGTTATTGCAAATGATAGGATTTGTTTATTCTTATGGCTACCTACTGCACTTTTTAAACTGGATTTCATTCTTTTTCTTTGTTTGTAGTTTCGCTATGTGCTTTCACCATTGCTCTCCTGGTTATGAGCAGTAGCTTTGTGTTAATCGATATGTACCTATATCTATCTATCTGTCTGTCTATCTATTTATCAATCAATCAATCAATCAATCTTCTTTTTGTCTGCCCATCTGTCCTTGTGTACAGAACAGTTAACCATATATCCTATATCACTTTCCTACACTATGCTTCCAAAAATCTTGCAAAGTATCTAGGCTGTAGAGAGAGCACTGGGTTCACCGAGACACTTGCAGGTCGAGTCGGCCGCGTGTACATACAAAACCAGGAAATGGTTGTGCCGGGACTTGAACCCGTGTCTCTATCCTCTGTCCTCTTTCATCTCCTTCTAACTTACTGTCTGTATTTAGCCACATTCTTTGACTAAGTGCTCCCTGAAGACCACAAGTATCATTCCACAGGGCCTGTTGTCACGAGAAAAGTAAACTTGTTCTTTGCTAACCACCATGTTTGAAGGACATCAGCGTGATCACCGCCGATAGGACGGAGGGTCAAATGAAAAGGAACACCAATTTCTAGACAGGAGCAGTTGGGAGCCAAGAGTGTATTGTGGAGTGACGTGTTTATTTGAGTGTAAAACTTCCCTCTTTAGGTAGTTATTAGATCTTCACATTCGTGAACATCATAAAACCCACTGATTTCAAAGGCCCAGATGCTTATTATTACAGCAACTCAGTTGTTGATGTGAGAGAAAATGAGAAGTATGTTGCTGCAAAAGTAAATCAATGGCTGGGAACGGCTGAAACCAAACAAAAAGAATTCACGGTGGCCAGATAGGGCTATTTTCTTCTGACTGTCTCAGGGGACTCAAACAGGATCCATTTGTTTGATTGTTTGTTTTTCAGTTTCACTCGTGTAGCGTACTTATTCACACACCTTCGGCGTGTAGTTGGTCTGTGTCCTTGGATCTCAAGTGAGTCTCCTGTAAGTAAGCACGTAGGTATCTTGAGTTTTCATCCCTTCTTTTAACCCTGTGTCTTTTGTTTGCTGCACTCAGTGCCTGACCTTTTATTCTGATGATTCAGAGCTGTGCACTTATTGCACTTGAAGAATTATTTTTATCATTTAGCTAAAATCACTTGAAGAACTTTATGTTTACTATGCTCCCCCCTTCACCAAGTACCCCTGAAAAACCTCTTCAGTCGCTGTCGATCTGCGTAGTTGTATGCTGTAGACCCCTTCACCATGTCCCTCCCAACAGACCCCGTTACAGTCGCTGTCCATCAGTGAGTAGTAAGATGCTATATGATCTCTACTAGCCTTCTCTGCGTTGTACAGCACTCCCCATGCCCCCTCGACCCCAAGCATTATACATGCTAAAACTAATGCCCCCATTCTTTCTCCTCACACTTATCCCTCCCTTCAGACCCACCCTGCCCAGTCCTTTTCCCTTTGGTAACTTTTAGTCAACTCTCGGGTTCTGTGAGTCTGCTGCTGTTTTATTCCTTCACTTTTTCTTTGTTGTTATACTCCACACATGAGTGAAAACACTTGGTACTTGTCTTTCTCCGCCTGGCCTATTTCTCTGAACATACTACCGTCTGGCTCCATCCAGGTCATTGCAAATGGTAGTATTTGTTTTCTTCTTAAGGCTGCTTACTGCACTTTTTAAACTGGATTTCATTCTTCCTTTTTGTTTGTAGTTTAGCTATGTTATTCACCATTCAACTCCTGGTTATGAACAATAGCTTTGTGTCAATCGATATGTATCTGCATCTATCTATCTAATTGTCTGTCTGTCTATGTATGTATGTATGTATGTATGTATGTATGTACCTATGAATCTATGTATCTATCTTCCTATCATCTATGATGTCTATCATCTATCAATCTATGTACCTATCTATCTATCTTTCATCTGTCATCTGTATACCTATCTAACTATGAATCAAACATCTTTTTGTCTGCCCATCTATCCTTCTGTACAGAACAGTTAACAACATAGCCTATGTCTCTTCCCTACATTATGCTTCCAGAAATCTTGTAAGGTAACTAAGCCATAAAGAGAGCACTGTGTTCACCGATACACTTTCATGTAGAGTCAGCAGCGTGTGCTTACAAAACCAGTAAATGGAGGTGAAAGGACATGAACCTGTATCTCTGTCCTCTGTCCTCTTATACTTCCTGCTCGCTTGGTGACTTTATTTAGCCACATTCAGTGAGTAAGTGATCCCTGAAGACCACAAGTATCCTTCGTCTGGTCCGGTTGTCGACAGAAATGTGTACTTGTTTCTTTGCACACCACCATGTTTGAGGGACATCGGCGTGATCACTGCTGATAGGTGCAGGGACAAATATAAAGGAACACCTATTTCTGGACAGGAGCAGTTGGGAACAAAGAGTGTGTTGTGGAGTGAAGTGTTTATTTGAGGGTCCAAACTTCCCTCCTTAGGTGGTTATTACTTCTTTACATTCGTGAACATCATAAAAAGCAATGATTTTAAAAGCCCAGACGCATATTGTTACAGCAATTCATTTGTTGAGGTGAGAGGAAATGAGAAGGAACTTGCTGCCCCACTAAATCTATGCCTGAGCACTGCTGACATCAAACAAAATGAATTCACGGTGGCTAGATAGGGCTATTCTCTACTGACTCTCTCTGGGGACTCAAACAGAATTCATTTGTTTGTTTGTTTCTTATTTTCACTTGTATAGGTAATCTGTCCACGCCCCTTCAGCTTGTAGTTTGTCTGTGTCCTTGGATCTCCAGTGAGACTCCAGTAAGGGAGCACGTAGGAGGTCTTGAGTTTTCATCAGTTCTTCTAACACTGTGTCTTTTGATTGGAGCACTCAAAGCCTGTACTTTTATTCTGATATTTGAGAGCTGTGCTCTTACTGCACTTTGAAATATTTTCTGTTCTCATTAATATACAATCACATGCAGAACATTATGTTTTCCAGTCTACACCCTTCACCAAGTCCCCGGCAAAAGCCAGTTACAGTCGCTGTCCGTCAGCGTGTACTAAGATGCTGTAGAATCACTACATGTCTTCTCTGTGTTATGCAGCCGTACAAATGACCCCCCAAGTTACACACTATACATGCTAATCCTAATGCCCCCATTCTTTTTCCCTGCCCTTATTACTCCCTTCCCACAAACCCTCCCCAGTTCCTCTCTTTTTGGTAACTGTTAGTCCACTCTCGGGTTCTCTGAGTCTGCTGCTGTCTTTTCCTTCAGTTTTTCTTTGTTATCATACTCCACACATGAGTGAAATCATTTGGTACATGTATTTCTCCTCCTTGAATATTTGACTGAGCATAATACCCTCTAGCTCCATCCACGTTATTGCAAATGATAGGATTTGTTTATTCTTATGGCTACCTACTGCACTTTTTAAACTGGATTTCATTCTTCTTCTTTGTTTGTAGTTTCGCTATGTGCTTTCACCATTGCTCTCCTGGTTATGAGCAGTAGCTTTGTGTTAATCGATATGTACCTATATCTATCTATCTGTCTGTCTATCTATTTATCAATCAATCAATCAATCAATCTTCTTTTTGTCTGCCCATCTGTCCTTGTGTACAGAACAGTTAACCATATATCCTATATCACTTTCCTACACTATGCTTCCAAAAATCTTGCAAAGTATCTAGGCTGTAGAGAGAGCACTGGGTTCACCGAGACACTTGCAGGTCGAGTCGGCCGCGTGTACCTACAAAACCAGGAAATGGTTGTGCCGGGACTTGAACCCGTGTCTCTATCCTCTGTCCTCTTTCATCTCCTTCTAACTTACTGTCTGTATTTAGCCACATTCTTTGACTAAGTGCTCCCTGAAGACCACAAGTATCATTCCACAGGGCCTGTTGTCACGAGAAAAGTAAACTTGTTCTTTGCTAACCACCATGTTTGAAGGACATCAGCGTGATCACCGCCGATAGGACGGAGGGTCAAATGAAAAGGAACACCAATTTCTAGACAGGAGCAGTTGGGAGCCAAGAGTGTATTGTGGAGTGACGTGTTTATTTGAGTGTAAAACTTCCCTCTTTAGGTAGTTATTAGATCTTCACATTCGTGAACATCATAAAACCCACTGATTTCAAAGGCCCAGATGCTTATTATTACAGCAACTCAGTTGTTGATGTGAGAGAAAATGAGAAGTATGTTGCTGCAAAAGTAAATCAATGGCTGGGAACGGCTGAAACCAAACAAAAAGAATTCACGGTGGCCAGATAGGGCTATTTTCTTCTGACTGTCTCAGGGGACTCAAACAGGATCCATTTGTTTGATTGTTTGTTTTTCAGTTTCACTCGTGTAGCGTACTTATTCACACACCTTCGGCGTGTAGTTGGTCTGTGTCCTTGGATCTCAAGTGAGTCTCCTGTAAGTAAGCACGTAGGTATCTTGAGTTTTCATCCCTTCTTTTAACCCTGTGTCTTTTGTTTGCTGCACTCAGTGCCTGACCTTTTATTCTGATGATTCAGAGCTGTGCACTTATTGCACTTGAAGAATTATTTTTATCATTTAGCTAAAATCACTTGAAGAACTTTATGTTTACTATGCTCCCCCTTCACCAAGTACCCCTGAAAAACCTCTTCAGTCGCTGTCGATCTGCGTAGTTGGATGCTGTAGACCCCTTCACCATGTCCCTTCCAACAGACCCCGTTACAGTCGCTGTCCATCAGTGAGTAGTAAGATGCTATATGATCTCTACTAGCCTTCTCTGCGTTGTACAGCACTCCCCATGCCCCCTCGACCCCAAGCATTATACATGCTAAAACTAATGCCCCCATTCTTTCTCCTCACACTTATCCCTCCCTTCAGACCCACCCTGCCCAGTCCTTTTCCCTTTGGTAACTTTTAGTCAACTCTCGGGTTCTGTGAGTCTGCTGCTGTTCTTTTCCTTCACTTTTTCTTTGTTGTTATACTCCACACATGAGTGAAAACACTTGGTACTTGTCTTTCTCCGCCTGGCCTATTTCTCTGAACATACTACCGTCTAGCTCCATCCAGGTCATTGCAAATGGTAGTATTTGTTTTCTTCTTAAGGCTGCTTACTGCACTTTTTAAAGTGGATTTCATTCTTCCTTTTTGTTTGTAGTTTAGCTATGTTATTCACCATTCAACTCCTGGTTATGAACAATAGCTTTGTGTCAATCGATATGTATCTGCATCTATCTATCTAATTGTCTGTCTGTCTATGTATGTATGTATGTATGTATGTATGTATGTACCTATGAATCTATGTATCTATCTTCCTATCATCTATGATGTCTATCATCTATCAATCTATGTACCTATCTATCTATCTTTCATCTGTCATCTGTATACCTATCTAACTATGAATCAAACATCTTTTTGTCTGCCCATCTATCCTTCTGTACAGAACAGTTAACAACATAGCCTATGTCTCTTCCCTACATTATGCTTCCAGAAATCTTGTAAGGTAACTAAGCCATAAAGAGAGCACTGTGTTCACCGATACACTTTCATGTAGAGTCAGCAGCGTGTGCTTACAAAACCAGTAAATGGAGGTGAAAGGACATGAACCTGTATCTCTGTCCTCTGTCCTCTTATACTTCCTGCTCGCTTGGTGACTTTATTTAGCCACATTCAGTGAGTAAGTGATCCCTGAAGACCACAAGTATCCTTCGTCTGGTCCGGTTGTCGACAGAAATGTGTACTTGTTTCTTTGCACACCACCATGTTTGAGGGACATCGGCGTGATCACTGCTGATAGGTGCAGGGACAAATATAAAGGAACACCTATTTCTGGACAGGAGCAGTTGGGAACAAAGAGTGTGTTGTGGAGTGAAGTGTTTATTTGAGGGTCCAAACTTCCCTCCTTAGGTGGTTATTACTTCTTTACATTCGTGAACATCATAAAAAGCAATGATTTTAAAAGCCCAGACGCATATTGTTACAGCAATTCATTTGTTGAGGTGAGAGGAAATGAGAAGGAACTTGCTGCCCCACTAAATCTATGCCTGAGCACTGCTGACATCAAACAAAATGAATTCACGGTGGCTAGATAGGGCTATTCTCTACTGACTCTCTCTGGGGACTCAAACAGAATTCATTTGTTTGTTTGTTTCTTATTTTCACTTGTATAGGTAATCTGTCCACGCCCCTTCAGCTTGTAGTTTGTCTGTGTCCTTGGATCTCCAGTGAGACTCCAGTAAGGGAGCACGTAGGAGGTCTTGAGTTTTCATCAGTTCTTCTAACACTGTGTCTTTTGATTGGAGCACTCAAAGCCTGTACTTTTATTCTGATATTTGAGAGCTGTGCTCTTACTGCACTTTGAAATATTTTCTGTTCTCATTAATATACAATCACATGCAGAACATTATGTTTTCCAGTCTACACCCTTCACCAAGTCCCCGGCAAAAGCCAGTTACAGTCGCTGTCCGTCAGCGTGTACTAAGATGCTGTAGAATCACTACATGTCTTCTCTGTGTTATGCAGCCGTACAAATGACCCCCCAAGTTACACACTATACATGCTAATCCTAATGCCCCCATTCTTTTTCCCCGCCCTTATTACTCCCTTCCCACAAACCCTCCCCAGTTACTCTCTTTTTGGTAACTGTTAGTCCACTCTCGGGTTCTCTGAGTCTGCTGCTGTCTTTTCCTTCAGTTTTTCTTTGTTATCATACTCCACACATGAGTGAAATCATTTGGTACATGTATTTCTCCTCCTTGAATATTTGACTGAGCATAATACCCTCTAGCTCCATCCACGTTATTGCAAATGATAGGATTTGTTTATTCTTATGGCTACCTACTGCACTTTTTAAACTGGATTTCATTCTTCTTCTTTGTTTGTAGTTTCGCTATGTGCTTTCACCATTGCTCTCCTGGTTATGAGCAGTAGCTTTGTGTTAATCGATATGTACCTATATCTATCTATCTGTCTGTCTATCTATTTATCAATCAATCAATCAATCAATCTTCTTTTTGTCTGCCCATCTGTCCTTGTGTACAGAACAGTTAACCATATATCCTATATCACTTTCCTACACTATGCTTCCAAAAATCTTGCAAAGTATCTAGGCTGTAGAGAGAGCACTGGGTTCACCGAGACACTTGCAGGTCGAGTCGGCCGCGTGTACATACAAAACCAGGAAATGGTTGTGCCGGGACTTGAACCCGTGTCTCTATCCTCTGTCCTCTTTCATCTCCTTCTAACTTACTGTCTGTATTTAGCCACATTCTTTGACTAAGTGCTCCCTGAAGACCACAAGTATCATTCCTCTGGGCCTGTTGTCGCGAGAAAAGTAAACTTGTTCTTTGCTAACCACCATGTTTGAAGGACATCAGCGTGATCACCGCCGATAGGACGGAGGGTCAAATGAAAAGGAACACCAATTTCTAGACAGGAGCAGTTGGGAGCCAAGAGTGTATTGTGGAGTGACGTGTTTATTTGAGTGTAAAACTTCCCTCTTTAGGTAGTTATTAGATCTTCACATTCGGGAACATCATAAAACCCACTGATTTCAAAGGCCCAGATGCTTATTATTACAGCAACTCAGTTGTTGATGTGAGAGAAAATGAGAAGTATGTTGCTGCACCACTAAATCAATGGCTGGGAACGGCTGAAACCAAACAAAAAGAATTCACGGTGGCCAGATAGGGCTATTCTCTTCTGACTGTCCCAGGGGACTCAAACAGAATCCATTTGTTTGATTGTTTGTTTTTCAGTTTCACTCGTGTAGCGTACTTATCCACACACCTTCGGCTTGTAGTTTGTCTGTGTCCTTGTATCTCAAGTGAGTCTCCTGTAAGTAAGCACGTAGGTATCTTGAGTTTTCATCCCTTCTTTTAACCCTGTGTCTTTTGTTTGCTGCACTCAGTGCCTGACCTTTTATTCTGATGATTCAGAGCTGTGCACTTATTGCACTTGAAGAATTATTTTTATCATTTAGCTAAAATCACTTGAAGAACTTTATGTTTACTATGCTCCCCCCTTCACCAAGTACCCCTGAAAAACCTCTTCAGTCGCTGTCGATCTGCGTAGTTGTATGCTGTAGACCCCTTCACCATGTCCCTCCCAACAGATACCGTTACAGTCGCTGTCCATCAGTGAGTAGTAAGATGCTATATGATCTCTACTAGCCTTCTCTGTGTTGTACAGCACTCCCCATGCCCCCTCGACCCCAAGCATTATACATGCTAAAACTAATGCCCCCATTCTTTCTCCTCACACTTATCCCTCCCTTCAGACCCACCCTGCCCAGTCCTTTTCCCTTTGGTAACTTTTAGTCAACTCTCGGGTTCTGTGAGTCTGCTGCTGTTTTTTTCCTTCACTTTTTCTTTGTTGTTATACTCCACACATGAGTGAAAACACTTGGTACTTGTCTTTCTCCGCCTGGCCTATTTCTCTGAACATACTACCGTCTAGCTCCATCCAGGTCATTGCAAATGGTAGTATTTGTTTTCTTCTTAAGGCTGCTTACTGCACTTTTTAAACTGGATTTCATTCTTCCTTTTTGTTTGTAGTTTAGCTATGTTATTCACCATTCAACTCCTGGTTATGAACAATAGCTTTGTGTCAATCGATATGTATCTGTATCTATCTATCTAATGGTCTGTCTGTCTATGTATGTATGTATGTATGAATGTATGTATGTACCTACGTATCTTTGTATCTATCTTCCTATCATCTATCTATGATGTCTATCATCTATCAATCTATGTACCTATCTATCTATCTTTCATCTGTCATCTGTGTACCTATCTATCTATGAATCAAACATCTTTTTGTCTGCCCATCTATCCTTCTGTACAGAACAGTTAACAACATAGCCTATGTCTCTTCCCTACATTATGCTTCCAGAAATCTTGTAATGTAACTAAGCCATAAAGACAGCACTGTGTTCACCGATACACTTTCATGTAGAGTCAGCAGCGTGTGCTTACAAAACCAGTAAATGGAGGTGAAAGGACATGAACCTGTATCTCTGTCCTCTGTCCTCTTATACTTCCTGCTCGCTTGGTGACTTTATTTAGCCACATTCAGTGAGTAAGTGATCCCTGAAGACCACAAGTATCCTTCGTCTGGTCCGGTTGTCGACAGAAATGTGTACTTGTTTCTTTGCACACCACCATGTTTGAGGGACATCGGCGTGATCACTGCTGATAGGTGCAGGGACAAATATAAAGGAACACCTATTTCTGGACAGGAGCATTTGGGAACAAAGAGTGTGTTGTGGAGTGAAGTGTTTATTTGAGGGTCCAAACTTCCCTCCTTAGGTGGTTATTACTTCTTTACATTCGTGAACATCATAAAAAGCAATGATTTTAAAAGCCCAGACGCATATTGTTACAGCAATTCATTTGTTGAGGTGAGAGGAAATGAGAAGGAACTTGCTGCACCACTAAATCTATGCCTGAGCACTGCTGACATCAAAAAAAAGAATTCACGGTGGCTAGATAGGGCTATTTTCTACTGACTCTCTCTGGGGACTCAAACAGAATTCATTTGTTTGTTTGTTTCTTATTTTCACTTGTATAGGTAATCTGTCCACGCCCCTTCAGCTTGTAGTTTGTCTGTGTCCTTGGATCTCCAGTGAGACTCCAGTAAGGGAGCACGTAGGAGGTCTTGAGTTTTCATCAGTTCTTCTAACACTGTGTCTTTTGATTGGAGCACTCAAAGCCTGTACTTTTATTCTGATATTTGAGAGCTGTGCTCTTACTGCACTTTGAAATATTTTCTGTTCTCATTAATATACAATCACATGCAGAACATTATGTTTTCCAGTCTACACCCTTCACCAAGTCCCCGGCAAAAGCCAGTTACAGTCGCTGTCCGTCAGCGTGTACTAAGATGCTGTAGAATCACTACATGTCTTCTCTGTGTTATGCAGCTGTACAAATGACCCCCCAAGTTACACACTATACATGCTAATCCTAATGCCCCCATTCTTTTTCCCCGCCCTTATTACTCCCTTCCCACAAACCCTCCCCAGTTCCTCTCTTTTTGGTAACTGTTAGTCCACTCTCGGGTTCTCTGAGTCTGCTGCTGTCTTTTCCTTCAGTTTTTCTTTGTTATCATTCTCCACACATGAGTGAAATCATTTGGTACATGTATTTCTCCTCCTTGAATATTTGACTGAGCATAATACCCTCTAGCTCCATCCACGTTATTGCAAATGATAGGATTTGTTTATTCTTATGGCTACCTACTGCACTTTTTAAACTGGATTTCATTCTTCTTCTTTGTTTGTAGTTTCGCTATGTGCTTTCACCATTGCTCTCCTGGTTATGAGCAGTAGCTTTGTGTTAATCGATATGTACCTATATCTACCTATCTGTCTGTCTATCTATTTATCAATCAATCAATCAATCAATCTTCTTTTTGTCTGCCCATCTGGCCTTGTGTACAGAACAGTTAACCATATATCCTATATCACTTTCCTACACTATGCTTCCAAAAATCTTGCAAAGTATCTGGGCTGTAGAGAGAGCACTGGGTTCACCGAGTCACTTGCAGGTCGAGTCGGCCGCGTGTACCTACAAAACCTGGAAATGGTTGTGCCGGGACTTGAACCCGTGTCTCTATCCTCTGTCCTCTTTCATCTCCTTCTAACTTACTGTCTGTATTTAGCCACATTCTTTGACTAAGTGCTCCCTGAAGACCACAAGTATCATTCATCTGGGCCTGTTGTCGCGAGAAAAGTAAACTTGTTCTTTGCTAACCACCATGTTTGAAGGACATCAGCGTGATCACCGCCGATAGGACGGAGGGTCAAATGAAAAGGAACACCAATTTCTAGACAGGAGCAGATGGGAGCCAAGAGTGTATTGTGGAGTGACGTGTTTATTTGAGTGTAAAACTTCCCTCTTTAGGTAGTTATTAGATCTTCACATTCGTGAACATCATAAAACCCACTGATTTCAAAGGCCCAGATGCTTATTATTACAGCAACTCAGTTGTTGATGTGAGAGAAAATGAGAAGTATGTTGCTGCACCACTAAATCAATGGCTGGGAACGGCTGAAACCAAACAAAAGAATTCACGGTGGCCAGATAGGGCTATTCTCTTCTGACTGTCCCAGGGGACTCAAACAGAATCCATTTGTTTGATTGTTTGATTTTCAGTTTCACTCGTGTAGCGTACTTATCCACACACCTTCGTCTTGTAGTTTGTCTGTGTCCTTGGATCTCAAGTGTGTCTCCTGTAAGTAAGCACGTAGGTATCTTGAGTTTTCATCCCTTCTTTTAACCCTGTGTCTTTTGTTTGCTGCACTCAGTGCCTGACCTTTTTTTCTGATGATTCAGAGCTGTGCACTTATTGCACTTAAAGAATTATTTTTACCATTAAGCTAAAATCACTTGAAGAACATTATGCTTACTATGCTCCCCCCTTCACCAAGTACCCCTGAAAAACCTCTTCAGTCGCTGTCGTTCTGCGTAGTTGGATGCTGTAGACCCCTTCACTATGTCCCTCCCAACACACCCCGTTACAGTCGCTGTCCATCAGTGAGTAGTAAGATGCTATATGATCTCTACTAGCCTTCTCTGCGTTGTACAGCACTCCCCATGCCCCCTGGACCCCAAGCATTATACATGCTAAAACTAATGCCCCCATTCTTTCTCCTCACACTTATCCCTCCCTTCAGACCCACCCTGCCCAGTCCTTTTCCCTTTGGTAACTTTTAGTCAACTCTCGGGTTCTGTGAGTCTGCTGCTGTTTTTTTCCTTCACTTTTTCTTTGTTGTTATACTCCACACATGAGTGAAAACACTTGGTACTTGTCTTTCTCCGCCTGGCCTATTTATCTGAACATACTACCGGCTAGCTCCATCCAGGTCATTGCAAATGGTAGTATTTGTTTTCTTCTTAAGGCTGCTTACTGCACTTTTTAAACTGGATTTCATTCTTCCTTTTTGTTTGTAGTTTAGCTATGTTATTCACCATTCAACTCCTGGTTATGAACAATAGCTTTGTGTCAATCGATATGTATCTGTATCTATCTATCTAATGGTCTGTCTGTCTATGTATGTATGTATGTATGTATGTATGTATGTACCTATGTATCTATGTATCTATCTTCCTATCATCTATCTATGATGTCTATCATCTATCAATCTATGTACCTATCTATCTATCTTTCATCTGTCATCTGTGTACCTATCTATCTATGAATCAAACAACTTTTTGTCTGCCCATCTATCCTTCTGTACAGAACAGTTAACAACATAGCCTATGTCTCTTCCCTACATTATGCTTCCAGAAATCTTGTAAGGTAACTAAGCCATAAAGAGAGCACTGTGTTCACCGATACACTTTCATGTAGAGTCAGCAGCGTGTGCTTACAAAACCAGTAAATGGAGGTGAAAGGACATGAACCTGTATCTCTGTCCTCTGTCCTCTTATACTTCCTGCTCGCTTGGTGACTTTATTTAGCCACATTCAGTGAGTAAGTGATCCCTGAAGACCACAAGTATCCTTCGTCTGGTCCGGTTGTCGACAGAAATGTGTACTTGGTTCTTTGCACACCACCATGTTTGAGGGACATCGGCGTGATCACTGCTGATAGGTGCAGGGACAAATATAAAGGAACACCTATTTCTGGACAGGAGCAGTTGGGAACAAAGAGTGTGTTGTGGAGTGAAGTGTTTCTTTGAGTGTCCAAACTTCCCTCCTTAGGTGGTTATTACTTCTTTACATTCGTGAACATCATAAAAAGCAATGATTTTAAAAGCCCAGACGCATATTGTTACAGCAATTCATTTGCTGAGGTGAGAGGAAATGAGAAGGAACTTGCTGCACCACTAAATCTAAGCCTGAGCACTGCTGACATCGAACATAAAGAATTCACGGTGGCTAGATAGGGCTATTTTCTACTGACTCTCTCTGGGGTCTCAAACAGAATTCATTTGTTTGTTTGTTTCTTATTTTCACTTGTATAGGTAATCTGTCCACGCCCCTTCAGCTTGTAGTTTGTCTGTGTCCTTGGATCTCCAGTGAGACTCCAGTAAGGGAGCACGTAGGAGGTCTTGAGTTTTCATCAGTTCTTCTAACACTGTGTCTTTTGATTGGAGCACTCAAAGCCTGTACTTTTATTCTGATATTTGAGAGCTGTGCTCTTACTGCACTTTGAAATATTTTCTGTTCTCATTAATATACAATCACATGCAGAACATTATGTTTTCCAGTCTACACCCTTCACCAAGTCCCCGGCAAAAGCCAGTTACAGTCGCTGTCCGTCAGCGTGTACTAAGATGCTGTAGAATCACTACATGTCTTCTCTGTGTTATGCAGCCGTACAAATGACCCCCCAAGTTACACACTATACATGCTAATCCTAATGCCCCCATTCTTTTTCCCCGCCCTTATTACTCCCTTCCCACAAACCCTCCCCAGTTCCCCTCTTTTTGGTAACTGTTAGTCCACTCTCGGGTTCTCTGAGTCTGCTGCTGTCTTTTCCTTCAGTTTTTCTTTGTTATCATTCTCCACACATGAGTGAAATCATTTGGTACATGTATTTCTCCTCCTTGAATATTTGACTGAGCATAATACCCTCTAGCTCCATCCACGTTATTGCAAATGATAGGATTTGTTTATTCTTATGGCTACCTACTGCACTTTTTAAACTGGATTTCATTCTTCTTCTTTGTTTGTAGTTTCGCTATGTGCTTTCACCATTGCTCTCCTGGTTATGAGCAGTAGCTTTGTGTTAATCGATATGTACCTATATCTACCTATCTGTCTGTCTATCTATTTATCAATCAATCAATCAATCAATCTTCTTTTTGTCTGCCCATCTGGCCTTGTGTACAGAACAGTTAACCATATATCCTATATCACTTTCCTACACTATGCTTCCAAAAATCTTGCAAAGTATCTGGGCTGTAGAGAGAGCACTGGGTTCACCGAGTCACTTGCAGGTCGTGTCGGCCGCGTGTACCTACAAAACCTGGAAATGGTTGTGCCGGGACTTGAACCCGTGTCTCTATCCTCTGTCCTCTTTCATCTCCTTCTAACTTACTGTCTGTATTTAGCCACATTCTTTGACTAAGTGCTCCCTGAAGACCACAAGTATCATTCATCTGGGCCTGTTGTCGCGAGAAAAGTAAACTTGTTCTTTGCTAACCACCATGTTTGAAGGACATCAGCGTGATCACCGCCGATAGGACGGAGGGTCAAATGAAAAGGAACACCAATTTCTAGACAGGAGCAGATGGGAGCCAAGAGTGTATTGTGGAGTGACGTGTTTATTTGAGTGTAAAACTTCCCTCTTTAGGTAGTTATTAGATCTTCACATTCGTGAACATCATAAAACCCACTGATTTCAAAGGCCCAGATGCTTATTATTACAGCAACTCAGTTGTTGATGTGAGAGAAAATGAGAAGTATGTTGCTGCACCACTAAATCAATGGCTGGGAACGGCTGAAACCAAACAAAAAGAATTCACGGTGGCCAGATAGGGCTATTTTCTTCTGACTGTCTCAGGGGACTCAAACAGGATCCATTTGTTTGATTGTTTGTTTTTCAGTTTCACTCGTGTAGCGTACTTATCCACACACCTTCGGCTTGTAGTTTGTCTGTGTCCTTGGATCTCAAGTGAGTCTCCTGTAAGTAAGCACGTAGGTATCTTGAGTTTTCATCCCTTCTTTTAACCCTGTGTCTTTTGTTTGCTGCACTCAGTGCCTGACCTTTTTTTCTGATGATTCAGAGCTGTGCACTTATTGCACTTAAAGAATTATTTTTATCATTAAGCTAAAATCACTTGAAGAACATTATGTTTACTATGCTCCCCCCTTCACCAAGTACCCCTGAAAAACCTCTTCAGTCGCTGTCGATCTGCGTAGTTGGATGCTGTAGACCCCTTCACCATGTCCCTCCCAACAGACCCCGTTACAGTCGCTGTCCATCAGTGAGTAGTAAGATGCTGTATGATCTCTACTAGCCTTCTCTGTGTTGTACAGCACTCCCCATGCCCCCTCGACCCCAAGCATTATACATGCTAAAACTAATGCCCCCATTCTTTCTCCTCACACTTATCCCTCCCTTCAGACCCACCCTGCCCAGTCCTTTTCCCTTTGGTAACTTTTAGTCAACTCTCGGGTTCTGTGAGTCTGCTGCTGTTTTTTTCCTTCACTTTTTCTTTGTTGTTATACTCCACACATGAGTGAAAACACTTGGTACTTGTCTTTCTCCGCCTGGCCTATTTCTCTGAACATGCTACCGGCTAGCTCCATCCAGGTCATTGCAAATGGTAGTATTTGTTTTCTTCTTAAGGCTGCTTACTGCACTTTTTAAACTGGATTTCATTCTTCCTTTTTGTTTGTAGTTTAGCTATGTTATTCACCATTCAACTCCTGGTTATGAACAATAGCTTTGTGTCAATCGATATGTATCTGTATCTATCTATCTAATGGTCTGTCTGTCTATGTATGTATGTATGTATGTATGTATGTATGTACCTATGTATCTATGTATCTATCTTCCTATCATCTATCTATGATGTCTATCATCTATCAATCTATGTACCTATCTATCTATCTTTCATCTGTCATCTGTGTACCTATCTATCTATGAATCAAACATCTTTTTGTCTGCCCATCTATCCTTCTGTACAGAACAGTTAACAACATAGCCTATGTCTCTTCCCTACATTATGCTTCCAGAAATCTTGTAAGGTAACTAAGCCATAAAGAGAGCACTGTGTTCACCGATACACTTTCATGTAGAGTCAGCAGCGTGTGCTTACAAAACCAGTAAATGGAGGTGAAAGGACATGAACCTGTATCTCTGTCCTCTGTCCTCTTATACTTCCTGCTCGCTTGGTGACTTTATTTAGCCACATTCAGTGAGTAAGTGATCCCTGAAGACCACAAGTATCCTTCGTCTGGTCCGGTTGTCGACAGAAATGTGTACTTGTTTCTTTGCACACCAGCATGTTTGAGGGACATTGGCGTGATCACTGCTGGTAGGTGCAGGGACATATATAAAGGAACACCTATTTCTGGACAGGAGCAGTTGGGAACAAAGAGTGTGTTGTGGAGTGAAGTGTTTCTTTGAGTGTCCAAACTTCCATCCGTAGGTGGTTATTACTTCTTTACATTCGTGAACATCATAAAAAGCAATGATTTTAAAAGCCCAGACGCATATTGTTACAGCAATTCATTTGCTGAGGTGAGAGGAAATGAGAAGGAACTTGCTGCACCACTAAATCTATGCCTGAGCACTGCTGACATCGAACAAAAAGAATTCACGGTGGCTAGATAGGGCTATTTTCTACTGACTCTCTCTGGGGACTCAAACAGAATTCATTTGTTTGTTTGTTTCTTATTTTCACTTGTATAGGTAATCTGTCCACGCCCCTTCAGCTTGTAGTTTGTCTGTGTCCTTGGATCTCCAGTGAGACTCCAGTAAGGGAGCACGTAGGAGGTCTTGAGTTTTCATCAGTTCTTCTAACACTGTGTCTTTTGATTGGAGCACTCAAAGCCTGTACTTTTATTCTGATATTTGAGAGCTGTGCTCTTACTGCACTTTGAAATATTTTCTGTTCTCATTAATATACAATCACATGCAGAACATTATGTTTTCCAGTCTACACCCTTCACCAAGTCCCCGGCAAAAGCCAGTTACAGTCGCTGTCCGTCAGCGTGTACTAAGATGCTGTAGAATCACTACATGTCTTCTCTGTGTTATGCAGCTGTACAAATGACCCCCCAAGTTACACACTATACATGCTAATCCTAATGCCCCCATTCTTTTTCCCCGCCCTTATTACTCCCTTCCCACAAACCCTCCCCAGTTCCTCTCTTTTTGGTAACTGTTAGTCCACTCTCGGGTTCTCTGAGTCTGCTGCTGTCTTTTCCTTCAGTTTTTCTTTGTTATCATTCTCCAGACATGAGTGAAATCATTTGGTACATGTATTTCTCCTCCTTGAATATTTGACTGAGCATAATACCCTCTAGCTCCATCCACGTTATTGCAAATGATAGGATTTGTTTATTCTTATGGCTACCTACTGCACTTTTTAAACTGGATTTCATTCTTCTTCTTTGTTTGTAGTTTCGCTATGTGCTTTCACCATTGCTCTCCTGGTTATGAGCAGTAGCTTTGTGTTAATCGATATGTACCTATATCTACCTATCTGTCTGTCTATCTATTTATCAATCAATCAATCAATCAATCAATCAATCTTCTTTTTGTCTGCCCATCTGGCCTTGTGTACAGAACAGTTAACCATATATCCTATATCACTTTCCTACACTATGCTTCCAAAAATCTTGCAAAGTATCTGGGCTGTAGAGAGAGCACTGGGTTCACCGAGTCACTTGCAGGTCGAGTCGGCCGCGTGTACCTACAAAACCTGGAAATGGTTGTGCCGGGACTTGAACCCGTGTCTCTATCCTCTGTCCTCTTTCATCTCCTTCTAACTTACTGTCTGTATTTAGCCACATTCTTTGACTAAGTGCTCCCTGAAGACCACAAGTATCATTCATCTGGGCCTGTTGTCGCGAGAAAAGTAAACTTGTTCTTTGCTAACCACCATGTTTGAAGGACATCAGCGTGATCACCGCCGATAGGACGGAGGGTCAAATGAAAAGGAACACCAATTTCTAGACAGGAGCAGATGGGAGCCAAGAGTGTATTGTGGAGTGACGTGTTTATTTGAGTGTAAAACTTCCCTCTTTAGGTAGTTATTAGATCTTCACATTCGTGAACATCATAAAACCCACTGATTTCAAAGGCCCAGATGCTTATTATTACAGCAACTCAGTTGTTGATGTGAGAGAAAATGAGAAGTATGTTGCTGCACCACTAAATCAATGGCTGGGAACGGCTGAAACCAAACAAAAGAATTCACGGTGGCCAGATAGGGCTATTCTCTTCTGACTGTCCCAGGGGACTCAAACAGAATCCATTTGTTTGATTGTTTGATTTTCAGTTTCACTCGTGTAGCGTACTTATCCACACACCTTCGGCTTGTAGTTTGTCTGTGTCCTTGGATCTCAAGTGTGTCTCCTGTAAGTAAGCACGTAGGTATCTTGAGTTTTCATCCCTTCTTTTAACCCTGTGTCTTTTGTTTGCTGCACTCAGTGCCTGACCTTTTTTTCTGATGATTCAGAGCTGTGCACTTATTGCACTTAAAGAATTATTTTTACCATTAAGCTAAAATCACTTGAAGAACATTATGCTTACTATGCTCCCCCCTTCACCAAGTACCCCTGAAAAACCTCTTCAGTCGCTGTCGATCTGCGTAGTTGGATGCTGTAGACCCCTTCACTATGTCCCTCCCAACACACCCCGTTACAGTCGCTGTCCATCAGTGAGTAGTAAGATGCTATATGATCTCTACTAGCCTTCTCTGCGTTGTACAGCACTCCCCATGCCCCCTGGACCCCAAGCATTATACATGCTAAAACTAATGCCCCCATTCTTTCTCCTCACACTTATCCCTCCCTTCAGACCCACCCTGCCCAGTCCTTTTCCCTTTGGTAACTTTTAGTCAGCTCTCGGGTTCTGTGAGTCTGCTGCTGTTTTTTTCCTTCACTTTTTCTTTGTTGTTATACTCCACACATGAGTGAAAACACTTGGTACTTGTCTTTCTCCGCCTGGCCTATTTCTCTGAACATACTACCGTCTGGCTCCATCCAGGTCATTGCAAATGGTAGTATTTGTTTTCTTCTTAAGGCTGCTTACTGCACTTTTTAAACTGGATTTCATTCTTCCTTTTTGTTTGTAGTTTAGCTATGTTATTCACCATTCAACTCCTGGTTATGAACAATAGCTTTGTGTCAATCGATATGTATCTGTATCTATCTATCTAATGGTCTGTCTGTCTATGTATGTATGTATGTATGTATTTATGTATGTATGTACCTATGTATCTATGTATCTATCTTCCTATCATCTATCTATGATGTCTATCATCTATCAATCTATGTACCTATCTATCTATCTTTCATCTGTCATCTGTGTACCTATCTATCTATGAATCAAACAACTTTTTGTCTGCCCATCTATCCTTCTGTACAGAACAGTTAACAACATAGCCTATGTCTCTTCCCTACATTATGCTTCCAGAAATCTTGTAAGGTAACTAAGCCATAAAGAGAGCACTGTGTTCACCGATACACTTTCATGTAGAGTCAGCAGCGTGTGCTTACAAAACCAGTAAATGGAGGTGAAAGGACATGAACCTGTATCTCTGTCCTCTGTCCTCTTATACTTCCTGCTCGCTTGGTGACTTTATTTAGCCACATTCAGTGAGTAAGTGATCCCTGAAGACCACAAGTATCCTTCGTCTGGTCCGGTTGTCGACAGAAATGTGTACTTGGTTCTTTGCACACCACCATGTTTGAGGGACATCGGCGTGATCACTGCTGATAGGTGCAGGGACAAATATAAAGGAACACCTATTTCTGGACAGGAGCAGTTGGGAACAAAGAGTGTGTTGTGGAGTGAAGTGTTTCTTTGAGTGTCCAAACTTCCCTCCTTAGGTGGTTATTACTTCTTTACATTCGTGAACATCATAAAAAGCAATGATTTTAAAAGCCCAGACGCATATTGTTACAGCAATTCATTTGCTGAGGTGAGAGGAAATGAGAAGGAACTTGCTGCACCACTAAATCTAAGCCTGAGCACTGCTGACATCGAACATAAAGAATTCACGGTGGCTAGATAGGGCTATTTTCTACTGACTCTCTCTGGGGTCTCAAACAGAATTCATTTGTTTGTTTGTTTCTTATTTTCACTTGTATAGGTAATCTGTCCACGCCCCTTCAGCTTGTAGTTTGTCTGTGTCCTTGGATCTCCAGTGAGACTCCAGTAAGGGAGCACGTAGGAGGTCTTGAGTTTTCATCAGTTCTTCTAACACTGTGTCTTTTGATTGGAGCACTCAAAGCCTGTACTTTTATTCTGATATTTGAGAGCTGTGCTCTTACTGCACTTTGAAATATTTTCTGTTCTCATTAATATACAATCACATGCAGAACATTATGTTTTCCAGTCTACACCCTTCACCAAGTCCCCGGCAAAAGCCAGTTACAGTCGCTGTCCGTCAGCGTGTACTAAGATGCTGTAGAATCACTACATGTCTTCTCTGTGTTATGCAGCCATACAAATGACCCCCCAAGTTACACACTATACATGCTAATCCTAATGCCCCCATTCTTTTTCCCCGCCCTTATTACTCCCTTCCCACAAACCCTCCCCAGTTCCTCTCTTTTTGGTAACTGTTAGTCCACTCTCGGGTTCTCTGAGTCTGCTGCTGTCTTTTCCTTCAGTTTTTCTTTGTTATCATTCTCCACACATGAGTGAAATCATTTGGTACATGTATTTCTCCTCCTTGAATATTTGACTGAGCATAATACCCTCTAGCTCCATCCACGTTATTGCAAATGATAGGATTTGTTTATTCTTATGGCTACCTACTGCACTTTTTAAACTGGATTTCATTCTTCTTCTTTGTTTGTAGTTTCGCTATGTGCTTTCACCATTGCTCTCCTGGTTATGAGCAGTAGCTTTGTGTTAATCGATATGTACCTATATCTACCTATCTGTCTGTCTATCTATTTATCAATCAATCAATCAATCAATCTTCTTTTTGTCTGCCCATCTGGCCTTGTGTACAGAACAGTTAACCATATATCCTATATCACTTTCCTACACTATGCTTCCAAAAATCTTGCAAAGTATCTGGGCTGTAGAGAGAGCACTGGGTTCACCGAGTCACTTGCAGGTCGAGTCGGCCGCGTGTACCTACAAAACCTGGAAATGGTTGTGCCGGGACTTGAACCCGTGTCTCTATCCTCTGTCCTCTTTCATCTCCTTCTAACTTACTGTCTGTATTTAGCCACATTCTTTGACTAAGTGCTCCCTGAAGACCACAAGTATCATTCCTCTGGGCCTGTTGTCACGAGAAAAGTAAACTTGTTCTTTGCTAACCACCATGTTTGAAGGACATCAGCGTGATCACCGCCGATAGGACGGAGGGTCAAATAAAATGGAACACCAATTTCTAGACAGGTGCAGTTGGGAGCCAAAAGTGTATTGTGGGGTGACGTGTTTATTTGAGTGTCCAAACTTCCCTCTTTAGGTAGTCATTAGATCTTCCCATTCGTGAACATCATAAAACCCACTGATTTCAAAGGCCCAGATGCTTATTATTACAGCAACTCAGTTGTTGATGTGAGAGAAAATGAGAAGTATGTTGCTGCACCACTAAATCAATGGCTGGGAATGGCTGAAACCAAACAAAAAGAATTCACGGTGGCCAGATAGGGCTATTTTCTTCTGACTGTCCCAGGGGACTCAAACAGAATCCATTTGTTTGATTGTTTGTTTTTCAGTTTCACTCGTGTAGCGTACTTATCCACACACCTTCGGCTTGTAGTTTGTCTGTGTCCTTGGATCTCAAGTGAGTCTCCTGTAAGTAAGCACGTAGGTATCTTGAGTTTTCATCCCTTCTTTTAACCCTGTGTCTTTTGTTTGCTGCACTCAGTGCCTGACCTTTTATTCTGATGATTCAGAGCTGTGCACTTATTGCACTTAAAGAATTATTTTTATCATTGAGCTAAAATCACTTGAAGAACATTATGCTTACTATGCTCCCCCCTTCACCAAGTACCCCTGAAAAACCTCTTCAGTCGCTGTCGATCTGCGTAGTTGGATGCTGTAGACCCCTTCACCATGTCCCTCCCAACAGACCCCGTTACAGTCGCTGTCCATCAGTGAGTAGTAAGATGCTATATGATCTCTACTAGCCTTCTCTGTGTTGTACAGCACTCCCCATGCCCCCTCGACCCCAAGCATTATACATGCTAAAACTAATGCCCCCATTCTTTCTCCTCACACTTATCCCTCCCTTCAGACCCACCCTGCCCAGTCCTTTTCCCTTTGGTAACTTTTAGTCAACTCTCGGGTTCTGTGAGTCTGCTGCTGTTTTTTTCCTTCACTTTTTCTTTGTTGTTATACTCCACACATGAGTGAAAACACTTGGTACTTGTCTTTCTCCGTCTGGCCTATTTCTCTGAACATA
The DNA here is from genome assembly GCF_030020395.1 of Manis pentadactyla. Classification (NCBI taxonomy): domain Eukaryota; kingdom Metazoa; phylum Chordata; class Mammalia; order Pholidota; family Manidae; genus Manis; species Manis pentadactyla. The sequence continues at coordinate 117,628 of NW_026644700.1, read as the reverse complement.
CTACCGTCTAGCTCCATCCAGGTCATTGCAAATGGTAGTATTTGTTTTCTTCTTAAGGCTTCTTACTGCACTTTTTAAACTGGATTTCATTCTTCCTTTTTGTTTGTAGTTTAGCTATGTTATTCACAATTCAGCTCCTGGTTATGAACAATAGCTTTGTGTCAATCGATATGTATCTGTATCTATCTATCTAATGGTCTGTCTGTCTATGTATGTATATATTTATGCATGTATGTACCTATGTATCAATGTATCTATCTTCCTATCATCTATCTATGATGTCTATCATCTATCAATCTATGTACCTATCTATCTATCTTTCATCTGTCATCTGTGTACCTATCTATGAATCAAACATCTTTTTGTCTGCCCATCTATCCTTCTGTACAGAACAGTTAACAACATAGCCTATGTCTCTTCCCTACATTATGCTTCCAGAAATCTTGTAAGGTAACTAAGCCATAAAGAGAGCACTGTGTTCACCGATACACTTTAATGTAGAGTCAGCAGCGTGTGCTTACAAAACCAGTAAATGGAGGTGAAAGGACATGATCCTGTATCTCTGTCCTCTGTCCTCTTATACTTCCTGCTCGCTTGGTGACTTTATTTAGCCACATTCAGTGAGTAAGTGATCCCTGAAGACCACAAGTATCCTTCGTCTGGTCCGGTTGTGGACAGAAATGTGTACTTGTTTCTTTGCACACCAGCATGTTTGAGGGACATTGGCGTGATCACTGCTGATAGGTGCAGGGACATATATATAGTAACACCTATTTCTGGACAGGAGCAGTTGGGAACAAAGAGTGTGTTGTGGAGTGAAGTGTTTATTTGTGGGTCCAAACTTCCCTCCTTAGGTGGTTATTACTTCTTTACATTCGTGAACATCATAAAAAGCAATGATTTTAAAAGCCCAGACGCATATTGTTACAGCAATTCATTTGCTGAGGTGAGAGGAAATGAGAAGGAACTTGCTGCACCACTAAATCTATGCCTGAGCACTGCTGACATCGAACAAAAAGAATTCACGGTGGCTAGATAGGGCTATTTTCTACTGACTCTCTCTGGGGACTCAAACAGAATTCATTTGTTTGTTTGTTTCTTATTTTCACTTGTATAGGTAATCTGTCCACGCCCCTTCAGCTTGTAGTTTGTCTGTGTCCTTGGATCTCCAGTGAGACTCCAGTAAGGGAGCACGTAGGAGGTCTTGAGTTTTCATCAGTTCTTCTAACACTGTGTCTTTTGATTGGAGCACTCAAAGCCTGTACTTTTATTCTGATATTTGAGAGCTGTGCTCTTACTGCACTTTGAAATATTTTCTGTTCTCATTAATATACAATCACATGCAGAACATTATGTTTTCCAGTCTACACCCTTCACCAAGTCCCCGGCAAAAGCCAGTTACAGTCGCTGTCCGTCAGCGTGTACTAAGATGCTGTAGAATCACTACATGTCTTCTCTGTGTTATGCAGCCGTACAAATGACCCCCCAAGTTACACACTATACATGCTAATCCTAATGCCCCCATTCTTTTTCCCCGCCCTTATTACTCCCTTCCCACAAACCCTCCCCAGTTCCTCTCTTTTTGGTAACTGTTAGTCCACTCTCGGGTTCTCTGAGTCTGCTGCTGTCTTTTCCTTCAGTTTTTCTTTGTTATCATACTCCACACATGAGTGAAATCATTTGGTACATGTATTTCTCCTCCTTGAATATTTGACTGAGCATAATACCCTCTAGCTCCATCCACGTTATTGCAAATGATAGGATTTGTTTATTCTTATGGCTACCTACTGCACTTTTTAAACTGGATTTCATTCTTTTTGTTTGTAGTTTCGCTATGTGCTTTCACCATTGCTCTCCTGGTTATGAGCAGTAGCTTTGTGTTAATCGATATGTACCTATATCTATCTATCTGTCTGTCTATCTATTTATCAATCAATCAATCAATCAATCATCTTTTGTCTGCCCATCTGTCCTTGTATACAGAACAGTTAACCATATATCCTATATAACTTTCCTACAGTATGCTTCCAAAAATCTTGCAAAGTATCTAGGCTCTAGAGAGAGCACTGGGTTCACCGAGTCACTTGCAGGTCGAGTCGGCCGCGTGTACCTACAAAACCAGGAAATGGTTGTGCCGGGACTTGAACCCGTGTCTCTATCCTCTGTCCTCTTTCATCTCCTTCTAACTTACTGTCTGTATTTAGCCACATTCTTTGACTAAGTGCTCCCTGAAGACCACAAGTATCATTCATCTGGGCCTGTTGTCGCGAGAAATGTAAACTTGTTCTTTGCTAACCACCATGTTTGAAGGACATCAGCGTGATCACCGCCGATAGGACGGAGGGTCAAATGAAAAGGAACACCAATTTCTAGACAGGAGCAGTTGGGAGCCAAGAGTGTATTGTGGAGTGACGTGTTTATTTGAGTGTAAAACTTCCCTCTTTAGGTAGTTATTAGATCTTCACATTCGTGAACATCATAAAACCCACTGATTTCAAAGGCCCAGATGCTTATTATTACAGCAACTCAGTTGTTGATGTGAGAGAAAATGAGAAGTATGTTGCTGCACCACTAAATCAATGGCTGGGAACGGCTGAAACCAAACAAAAAGAATTCACGGTGGCCAGATAGGGCTATTTTTTTCTGACTGTCCCAGGGGACTCAAACAGGATCCATTTGTTTGATTGTTTGTTTTTCAGTTTCACTCGTGTAGCGTACTTATCCACACACCTTCGGCTTGTAGTTTGTCTGTGTCCTTGGATCTCAAGTGAGTCTCCTGTAAGTAAGCACGTAGGTATCTTGAGTTTTCATCCCTTCTTTTAACCCTGTGTCTTTTGTTTGCTGCACTCAGTGCCTGACCTTTTTTTCTGATGATTCAGAGCTGTGCACTTATTGCACTTAAAGAATTATTTTTATCATTAAGCTAAAATCACTTGAAGAACATTATGTTTACTATGCTCCCCCCTTCACCAAGTACCCCTGAAAAACCTCTTCAGTCGCTGTCGATCTGCGTAGTTGGATGCTGTAGACCCCTTCACCATGTCCCTCCCAACAGACCCCGTTACAGTCGCTGTCCATCAGTGAGTAGTAAGATGCTGTATGATCTCTACTAGCCTTCTCTGCGTTGTACAGCACTCCCCATGCCCCCTCGACCCCAAGCATTATACATGCTAAAACTAATGCCCCCATTCTTTCTCCTCACACTTATCCCTCCCTTCAGACCCACCCTGCCCAGTCCTTTTCCCTTTGGTAACTTTTAGTCAACTCTCGGGTTCTGTGAGTCTGCTGCTGTTTTTTTCCTTCACTTTTTCTTTGTTGTTATACTCCACACATGAGTGAAAACACTTGGTACTTGTCTTTCTCCGCCTGGCCTATTTCTCTGAACATACTACCGGCTAGCTCCATCCAGGTCATTGCAAATGGTAGTATTTGTTTTCTTCTTAAGGCTGCTTACTGCACTTTTTAAACTGGATTTCATTCTTCCTTTTTGTTTGTAGTTTAGCTATGTTATTCACCATTCAACTCCTGGTTATGAACAATAGCTTTGTGTCAATCGATATGTATCTGTATCTATCTATCTAATGGTCTGTCTGTCTATGTATGTATGTATGTATGAATGTATGTATGTACCTATGTATCTATGTATCTATCTTCCTATCATCTATCTATGATGTCTATCATCTATCAATCTATGTACCTATCTATCTATCTTTCATCTGTCATCTGTGTACCTATCTATCTATGAATCAAACATCTTTTTGTCTGCCCATCTATCCTTCTGTACAGAACAGTTAACAACATAGCCTATGTCTCTTCCCTACATTATGCTTCCAGAAATCTTGTAAGGTAACTAAGCCATAAAGAGAGCACTGTGTTCACCGATACACTTTCATGTAGAGTCAGCAGCGTGTGCTTACAAAACCAGTAAATGGAGGTGAAAGGACATGAACCTGTATCTCTGTCCTCTGTCCTCTTATACTTCCTGCTCGCTTGGTGACTTTATTTAGCCACATTCAGTGAGTAAGTGATCCCTGAAGACCACAAGTATCCTTCGTCAGGTCCGGTTGTCGACAGAAATGTGTACTTGTTTCTTTGCACACCACCATGTTTGAGGGACATCGGCGTGATCACTGCTGATAGGTGCAGGGACAAATATAAAGAAACACCTATTTCTGGACAGGAGCAGTTGGGAACAAAGAGTGTGTTGTGGAGTGAAGTGTTTCTTTGAGGGTCCAAACTTCCCTCCTTAGGTGGTTATTACTTCTTTACATTCGTGAACGTCATAAAAAGCAATGATTTTAAAAGCCCAGACGCATATTGTTACAGCATTTCATTTGTTGAGGTGAGAGGAAATGAGAAGGAAATTGCTGCACCACTAAATCTATGCCTGAGCACTGCTGACATCAAAAAAAAGAATTCACGGTGGCTAGATAGGGCTATTTTCTACTGACTCTCTCTGGGGACTCAAACAGAATTCATTTGTTTGTTTGTTTCTTATTTTCACTTGTATAGGTAATCTGTCCCCGCCCCTTCAGCTTGTAGTTTTTCTGTGTCCTTGGATCTCCAGTGAGACTCCAGTAAGGGAGCACGTAGGAGGTCTTGAGTTTTCATCAGTTCTTCTAACACTGTGTCTTTTGATTGGAGCACTCAAAGCCTGTACTTTTATTCTGATATTTGAGAGCTGTGCTCTTACTGCACTTTGAAATATTTTCTGTTCTCATTAATATACAATCACATGCAGAACATTATGTTTTCCAGTCTACACCCTTCACCAAGTCCCCGGCAAAAGCCAGTTACATTCGCTGTCCGTCAGCTTGTACTAAGATGCTGTAGAATCACTACATGTCTTCTCTGTGTTATGCAGCCGTACAAATGAACCCCCAAGTTACACACTACACATGCTAATCCTAATGCCCCCATTCTTTTTCCCCGCCCTTATTACTCCCTTCCCACAAACCCTCCCCAGTTCCTCTCTTTTTGGTAACTGTTAGTCCACTCTCGGGTTCTCTGAGTCTGCTGCTGTCTTTTCCTTCAGTTTTTCTTTGTTATCATTCTCCACACATGAGTGAAATCATTTGGTACATGTATTTCTCCTCCTTGAATATTTGACTGAGCATAATACCCTCTAGCTCCATCCACGTTATTGCAAATGATAGGATTTGTTTATTCTTATGGCTACCTACTGCACTTTTTAAACAGGATTTCATTCTTTTTTGTTTGTAGTTTCACTATGTGCTTTCACCATTGCTCTCCTGGTTATGAGCAGTAGCTTTGTGTTAATCGATATGTACCTATATCTATCTATCTGTCTGTCTATCTATTTATCAATCAATCAATCAATCAATCATCTTTTGTCTGCCCATCTGTCCTTGTATACAGAACAGTTAACCATATATCCTATATTACTTTCCTACACTATGCTTCCAAAAATCTTGCAAAGTATCTAGGCTGTAGAGAGAGCACTGGGTTCACCGAGACACTTGCAGGTCGAGTCGGCCGTGTGTACCTACAAAACCAGGAAATGGTGGTGCCGGGACTTGAACCCGTGTCTCTATCCTCTGTCCTCTTTCATCTCCTTCTAACTTACTGTCTGTATTTAGCCACATTCTTTGACTAAGTGCTCCCTGAAGACCACAAGTATCATTCCTCTGGGCCTGTTGTCACGAGAAAAGTAAACTTGTTCTTTGCTAACCACCATGTTTGAAGGACATCAGCGTGATCACCGCCGATAGGACGGAGGGTCAAATAAAATGGAACACCAATTTCTAGACAGGTGCAGTTGGGAGCCAAGAGTGTATTGTGGGGTGACGTGTTTATTTGAGTGTCCAAACTTCCCTCTTTAGGTAGTCATTAGATATTCCCATTCGTGAACATCATAAAACCCACTGATTTCAAAGGCCCAGATGCTTATTATTACAGCAACTCAGTTGTTGATGTGAGAGAAAATGAGAAGTATGTTGCTGCACCACCAAATCAATGGCTGGGAATGGCTGAAACCAAACAAAAAGAATTCATGGTGGCCAGATAGGGCTATTTTCTTCTGACTGTCCCAGGGGACTCAAACAGAATCCATTTGTTTGATTGTTTGTTTTTCAGTTTCACTCGTGTAGCGTACTTATCCACACACCTTCGGCTTGTAGTTTGTCTGTGTCCTTGGATCTCAAGTGAGTCTCCTGTAAGTAAGCACGTAGGTTTCTTGAGTTTTCATCCCTTCTTTTAACCCTGTGTCTTTTGTTTGCTGCACTCAGTGCCTGACCTTTTATTCTGATGATTCAGAGCTGTGCACTTATTGCACTTAAGGAATTATTTTTATCATTAAGCTAAAATCACTTGAAGAACATTATGCTTACTATGCTCCCCCCTTCACCAAGTACCCCTGAAAAACCTCTTCAGTCGCTGTCGATCTGCGTAGTTGGATGCTGTAGACCCCTTCACCATGTCCCTCCCAACAGACCCCGTTACAGTCGCTGTCCATCAGTGAGTAGTAAGATGCTATATGATCTCTACTAGCCTTCTCTGTGTTGTACAGCACTCCCCATGCCCCCTCGACCCCAAGCATTATACATGCTAAAACTAATGCCCCCATTCTTTCTCCTCACACTTATCCCTCCCTTCAGACCCACCCTGCCCAGTCCTTTTCCCTTTGGTAACTTTTAGTCAACTCTCGGGTTCTGTGAGTCTGCTGCTGTTTTTTTCCTTCACTTTTTCTTTGTTGTTATACTCCACACATGAGTTAAAACACTTGGTACTTGTCTTTCTCCGTCTGGCCTATTTCTCTGAACATACTACCGTCTAGCTCCATCCAGGTCATTGCAAATGGTAGTATTTGTTTTCTTCTTAAGGCTTCTTACTGCACTTTTTAAACTGGATTTCATTCTTCCTTTTTGTTTGTAGTTTAGCTATGTTATTCACAATTCAGCTCCTGGTTATGAACAATAGCTTTGTGTCAATCGATATGTATCTGTATCTATCTATCTAATGGTCTGTCTGTCTATGTATGTATGTATTTATGTATGTATGTACCTATGTATCAATGTATCTATCTTCCTATCATCTATCTATGATGTCTATCATCTATCAATCTATGTACCTATCTATCTATCTTTCATCTGTCATCTGTGTACCTATCTATGAATCAAACATCTTTTTGTCTGCCCATCTATCCTTCTGTACAGAACAGTTAACAACATAGCCTATGTCTCTTCCCTACATTATGCTTCCAGAAATCTTGTAAGGTAACTAAGCCATAAAGAGAGCACTGTGTTCACCGATACACTTTAATGTAGAGTCAGCAGCGTGTGCTTACAAAACCAGTAAATGGAGGTGAAAGGACATGATCCTGTATCTCTGTCCTCTGTCCTCTTATACTTCCTGCTCGCTTGGTGACTTTATTTAGCCACATTCAGTGAGTAAGTGATCCCTGAAGACCACAAGTATCCTTCGTCTGGTCCGGTTGTCGACAGAAATGTGTACTTGTTTCTTTGCACACCAGCATGTTTGAGGGACATTGGCGTGATCACTGCTGATAGGTGCAGGGACATATATATAGTAACACCTATTTCTGGACAGGAGCAGTTGGGAACAAAGAGTGTGTTGTGGAGTGAAGTGTTTATTTGTGGGTCCAAACTTCCCTCCTTAGGTGGTTATTACTTCTTTACATTCGTGAACATCATAAAAAGCAATGATTTTAAAAGCCCAGACGCATATTGTTACAGCAATTCATTTGCTGAGTTGAGAGGAAATGAGAAGGAACTTGCTGCACCACTAAATCTATGCCTGAGCACTGCTGACATCGAACAAAAAGAATTCACGGTGGCTAGATAGGGCTATTTTCTACTGACTCTCTCTGGGGACTCAAACAGAATTCATTTGTTTGTTTGTTTCTTATTTTCACTTGTATAGGTAATCTGTCCACGCCCCTTCAGCTTGTAGTTTGTCTGTGTCCTTGGATCTCCAGTGAGACTCCAGTAAGGGAGCACGTAGGAGGTCTTGAGTTTTCATCAGTTCTTCTAACACTGTGTCTTTTGATTGGAGCACTCAAAGCCTGTACTTTTATTCTGATATTTGAGAGCTGTGCTCTTACTGCACTTTGAAATATTTTCTGTTCTCATTAATATACAATCACATGCAGAACATTATGTTTTCCAGTCTACACCCATCACCAAGTCCCCGGCAAAAGCCAGTTACAGTCGCTGTCCGTCAGCGTGTACTAAGATGCTGTAGAATCACTACTTGTCTTCTCTGTGTTATGCAGCCGTACAAATGACCCCCCAAGTTACACACTATACATGCTAATCCTAATGCCCCCATTCTTTTTCCCCGCCCTTATTACTCCCTTCCCACAAACCCTCCCCAGTTCCTCTCTTTTTGGTAACTGTTAGTCCACTCTCGGGTTCTCTGAGTCTGCTGCTGTCTTTTCCTTCAGTTTTTCTTTGTTATCATACTCCACACATGAGTGAAATCATTTGGTACATGTATTTCTCCTCCTTGAATATTTGACTGAGCATAATACCCTCTAGCTCCATCCACGTTATTGCAAATGATAGGATTTGTTTATTCTTATGGCTACCTACTGCACTTTTTAAACTGGATTTCATTCTTTTTTGTTTGTATTTTCGCTATGTGCTTTCACCATTGCTCTCCTGGTTATGAGCAGTAGCTTTGTGTTAATCGATATGTACCTATATCTATCTATCTGTCTGTCTATCTATTTATCAATCAATCAATCAATCAATCATCTTTTTGTCTGCCCATCTGTCCTTGTATACAGAACAGTTAACCATATATCCTATATAACTTTCCTACAGTATGCTTCCAAAAATCTTGCAAAGTATCTAGGCTGTAGAGAGAGCACTGGGTTCACCGAGTCACTTGCAGGTCGAGTCGGCCGCGTGTACCTACAAAACCTGGAAATGGTTGTGCCGGGACTTGAACCCGTGTCTCTATCCTCTGTCCTCTTTCATCTCCTTCTAACTTACTGTCTGTATTTAGCCACATTCTTTGACTAAGTGCTCCCTGAAGACCACAAGTATCATTCATCTGGGCCTGTTGTCGCGAGAAAAGTAAACTTGTTCTTTGCTAACCACCATGTTTGAAGGACATCAGCGTGATCACCGCCGATAGGACGGAGGGTCAAATGAAAAGGAACACCAATTTCTAGACAGGAGCAGTTGGGAGCCAAGAGTGTATTGTGGAGTGACGTGTTTATTTGAGTGTAAAACTTCCCTCTTTAGGTAGTTATTAGATCTTCACATTCGTGAACATCATAAAACCCACTGATTTCAAAGGCCCAGATGCTTATTATTACAGCAACTCAGTTGTTGATGTGAGAGAAAATGAGAAGTATGTTGCTGCACCACTAAATCAATGGCTGGGAACGGCTGAAACCAAACAAAAAGAATTCACGGTGGCCAGATAGGGCTATTTTCTTCTGACTGTCTCAGGGGACTCAAACAGGATCCATTTGTTTGATTGTTTGTTTTTCAGTTTCACTCGTGTAGCGTACTTATTCACACACCTTCGGCGTGTAGTTGGTCTGTGTCCTTGGATCTCAAGTGAGTCTCCTGTAAGTAAGCACGTAGGTATCTTGAGTTTTCATCCCTTCTTTTAACCCTGTGTCTTTTGTTTGCTGCACTCAGTGCCTGACCTTTTATTCTGATGATTCAGAGCTGTGCACTTATTGCACTTGAAGAATTATTTTTATCATTTAACTAAAATCACTTGAAGAACTTTATGTTTGCTATGCTCCCCCCTTCACCAAGTACCCCTGAAAAACCTCTTCAGTCGCTGTCGATCTGCGTAGTTGGATGCTGTAGACCCCTTCACCATGTCCCTCCCAACAGACCCCGTTACAGTCGCTGTCCATCAGTGAGTAGTAAGATGCTATATGATCTCTACTAGCCTTCTCTGCATTGTACAGCACTCCCCATGCCCCCTGGACCCCAAGCATTATACATGCTAAAACTAATGCCCCCATTCTTTCTCCTCACACTTATCCCTCCCTTCAGACACACCCTGCCCAGTCCTTTTCCCTTTGGTAACTTTTAGTCAACTCTCGGGTTCTGTGAGTCTGCTGCTGTTTTATTCCTTCACTTTTTCTTTGTTGTTATACTCCACACATGAGTGAAAACACTTGGTACTTGTCTTTCTCCGCCTGGCCTATTTCTCTGAACATACTACCGTCTAGCTCCATCCAGGTCATTGCAAATGGTAGTATTTGTTTTCTTCTTAAGGCTGCTTACTGCACTTTTTAAAGTGGATTTCATTCTTCCTTTTTGTTTGTAGTTTAGCTATGTTATTCACCATTCAACTCCTGGTTATGAACAATAGCTTTGTGTCAATCGATATGTATCTGCATCTATCTATCTAATTGTCTGTCTGTCTATGTATGTATGTATGTATGTATGTATGTACCTATGAATCTATGTATCTATCTTCCTATCATCTATGATGTCTATCATCTATCAATCTATGTACCTATCTATCTATCTTTCATCTGTCATCTGTATACCTATCTAACTATGAATCAAACATCTTTTTGTCTGCCCATCTATCCTTCTGTACAGAACAGTTAACAACATAGCCTATGTCTCTTCCCTACATTATGCTTCCAGAAATCTTGTAAGGTAACTAAGCCATAAAGAGAGCACTGTGTTCACGGATACACTTTCATGTAGAGTCAGCAGCGTGTGCTTACAAAACCAGTAAATGGAGGTGAAAGGACATGAACCTGTATCTCTGTCCTCTGTCCTCTTATACTTCCTGCTCGCTTGGTGACTTTATTTAGCCACATTCAGTGAGTAAGTGATCCCTGAAGACCACAAGTATCCTTCGTCTGGTCCGGTTGTCGACAGAAATGTGTACTTGTTTCTTTGCACACCACCATGTTTGAGGGACATCGGCGTGATCACTGCTGATAGGTGCAGGGACAAATAGAAAGAAACACCTATTTCTGGACAGGAGCAGTTGGGAACAAAGAGTGTGTTGTGGAGTGAAGTGTTTATTTGAGGGTCCAAACTTCCGTCCTTAGGTGGTTATTACTTCTTTACATTCGTGAACATCATAAAAAGCAATGATTTTAAAAGCCCAGACGCATATTGTTACAGCAATTCATTTGCTGAGGTGAGAGGAAATGAGAAGGAACTTGCTGCACCACTAAATCTATGCCTGAGCACTGCTGACATCGAACAAAAAGAATTCACGGTGGCTAGATAGGGCTATTTTCTACTGACTCTCTCTGGGGACTCAAACAGAATTCATTTGTTTGTTTGTTTCTTATTTTCACTTGTATAGGTAATCTGTCCACGCCCCTTCAGCTTGTAGTTTGTCTGTGTCCTTGGATCTCCAGTGAGACTCCAGTAAGGGAGCACGTAGGAGGTCTTGAGTTTTCATCAGTTCTTCTAACACTGTGTCTTTTGATTGGAGCACTCAAAGCCTGTACTTTTATTCTGATATTTGAGAGCTGTGCTCTTACTGCACTTTGAAATATTTTCTGTTCTCATTAATATACAATCACATGCAGAACATTATGTTTTCCAGTCTACACCCTTCACCAAGTCCCCGGCAAAAGCCAGTTACAGTCGCTGTCCGTCAGCGTGTACTAAGATGCTGTAGAATCACTACATGTCTTCTCTGTGTTATGCAGCTGTACAAATGACCCCCCAAGTTACACACTATACATGCTAATCCTAATGCCCCCATTCTTTTTCCCCGCCCTTATTACTCCCTTCCCACAAACCCTCCCCAGTTCCTCTCTTTTTGGTAACTGTTAGTCCACTCTCGGGTTCTCTGAGTCTGCTGCTGTCTTTTCCTTCAGTTTTTCTTTGTTATCATTCTCCAGACATGAGTGAAATCATTTGGTACATGTATTTCTCCTCCTTGAATATTTGACTGAGCATAATACCCTCTAGCTCCATCCACGTTATTGCAAATGATAGGATTTGTTTATTCTTATGGCTACCTACTGCACTTTTTAAACTGGATTTCATTCTTCTTCTTTGTTTGTAGTTTCGCTATGTGCTTTCACCATTGCTCTCCTGGTTATGAGCAGTAGCTTTGTGTTAATCGATATGTACCTATATATACCTATCTGTCTGTCTATCTATTTATCAATCAATCAATCAATCAATCTTCTTTTTGTCTGCCCATCTGGCCTTGTGTACAGAACAGTTAACCATATATCCTATATCACTTTCCTACACTATGCTTCCAAAAATCTTGCAAAGTATCTGGGCTGTAGAGAGAGCACTGGGTTCACCGAGTCACTTGCAGGTCGAGTCGGCCGCGTGTACCTACAAAACCTGGAAATGGTTGTGCCGGGACTTGAACCCGTGTCTCTATCCTCTGTCCTCTTTCATCTCCTTCTAAATTACTGTCTGTATTTAGCCACATTCTTTGACTAAGTGCTCCCTGAAGACCACAAGTATCATTCATCTGGGCCTGTTGTCGCGAGAAAAGTAAACTTGTTCTTTGCTAACCACCATGTTTGAAGGACATCAGCGTGATCACCACCGATAGGACGGAGGGTCAAATGAAAAGGAACACCAATTTCTAGACAGGAGCAGATGGGAGCCAAGAGTGTATTGTGGAGTGACGTGTTTATTTGAGTGTAAAACTTCCCTCTTTAGGTAGTTATTAGATCTTCACATTCGTGAACATCATAAAACCCACTGATTTCAAAGGCCCAGATGCTTATTATTACAGCAACTCAGTTGTTGATGTGAGAGAAAATGAGAAGTATGTTGCTGCACCACTAAATCAATGGCTGGGAACGGCTGAAACCAAACAAAAGAATTCACGGTGGCCAGATAGGGCTATTCTCTTCTGACTGTCCCAGGGGACTCAAACAGAATCCATTTGTTTGATTGTTTGATTTTCAGTTTCACTCGTGTAGCGTACTTATCCACACACCTTCGGCTTGTAGTTTGTCTGTGTCCTTGGATCTCAAGTGTGTCTCCTGTAAGTAAGCACGTAGGTATCTTGAGTTTTCATCCCTTCTTTTAACCCTGTGTCTTTTGTTTGCTGCACTCAGTGCCTGACCTTTTTTTCTGATGATTCAGAGCTGTGCACTTATTGCACTTAAAGAATTATTTTTACCATTAAGCTAAAATCACTTGAAGAACATTATGCTTACTATGCTCCCCCCTTCACCAAGTACCCCTGAAAAACCTCTTCAGTCGCTGTCGATCTGCGTAGTTGGATGCTGTAGACCCCTTCACTATGTCCCTCCCAACACACCCCGTTACAGTCGCTGTCCATCAGTGAGTAGTAAGATGCTATATGATCTCTACTAGCCTTCTCTGCGTTGTACAGCACTCCCCATGCCCCCTGGACCCCAAGCATTTTACATGCTAAAACTAATGCCCCCATTCTTTCTCCTCACACTTATCCCTCCCTTCAGACCCACCCTGCCCAGTCCTTTTCCCTTTGGTAACTTTTAGTCAACTCTCGGGTTCTGTGAGTCTGCTGCTGTTTTTTTCCTTCACTTTTTCTTTGTTGTTATACTCCACACATGAGTGAAAACACTTGGTACTTGTCTTTCTCCGCCTGGCCTATTTCTCTGAACATACTACCGTCTGGCTCCATCCAGGTCATTGCAAATGGTAGTATTTGTTTTCTTCTTAAGGCTGCTTACTGCACTTTTTAAACTGGATTTCATTCTTCCTTTTTGTTTGTAGTTTAGCTATGTTATTCACCATTCAACTCCTGGTTATGAACAATAGCTTTGTGTCAATCGATATGTATCTGTATCTATCTATCTAATGGTCTGTCTGTCTATGTATGTATGTATGTATGTATTTATGTATGTATGTACCTATGTATCTATGTATCTATCTTCCTATCATCTATCTATGATGTCTATCATCTATCAATCTATGTACCTATCTATCTATCTTTCATCTGTCATCTGTGTACCTATCTATCTATGAATCAAACAACTTTTTGTCTGCCCATCTATCCTTCTGTACAGAACAGTTAACAACATAGCCTATGTCTCTTCCCTACATTATGCTTCCAGAAATCTTGTAAGGTAACTAAGCCATAAAGAGAGCACTGTGTTCACCGATACACTTTCATGTAGAGTCAGCAGCGTGTGCTTACAAAACCAGTAAATGGAGGTGAAAGGACATGAACCTGTATCTCTGTCCTCTGTCCTCTTATACTTCCTGCTCGCTTGGTGACTTTATTTAGCCACATTCAGTGAGTAAGTGATCCCTGAAGACCACAAGTATCCTTCGTCTGGTCCGGTTATCGACAGAAATGTGTACTTGGTTCTTTGCACACCACCATGTTTGAGGGACATCGGCGTGATCACTGCTGATAGGTGCAGGGACAAATATAAAGGAACACCTATTTCTGGACAGGAGCAGTTGGGAACAAAGAGTGTGTTGTGGAGTGAAGTGTTTCTTTGAGTGTCCAAACTTCCCTCCTTAGGTGGTTATTACTTCTTTACATTCGTGAACATCATAAAAAGCAATGATTTTAAAAGCCCAGACGCATATTGTTACAGCAATTCATTTGCTGAGGTGAGAGGAAATGAGAAGGAACTTGCTGCACCACTAAATCTAAGCCTGAGCACTGCTGACATCGAACATAAAGAATTCACGGTGGCTAGATAGGGCTATTTTCTACTGACTCTCTCTGGGGTCTCAAACAGAATTCATTTGCTTGTTTGTTTCTTATTTTCACTTGTATAGGTAATCTGTCCACGCCCCTTCAGCTTGTAGTTTGTCTGTGTCCTTGGATCTCCAGTGAGACTCCAGTAAGGGAGCACGTAGGAGGTCTTGAGTTTTCATCAGTTCTTCTAACACTGTGTCTTTTGATTGGAGCACTCAAAGCCTGTACTTTTATTCTGATATTTGAGAGCTGTGCTCTTACTGCACTTTGAAATATTTTCTGTTCTCATTAATATACAATCACATGCAGAACATTATGTTTTCCAGTCTACACCCTTCACCAAGTCCCCGGCAAAAGCCAGTTACAGTCGCTGTCCGTCAGCGTGTATTAAGATGCTGTAGAATCACTACATGTCTTCTCTGTGTTATGCAGCCGTACAAATGACCCCCCAAGTTACACACTATACATGCTAATCCTAATGCCCCCATTCTTTTTCCCCGCCCTTATTACTCCCTTCCCACAAACCCTCCACAGTTCCTCTCTTTTTGGTAACTGTTAGTCCACTCTCGGGTTCTCTGAGTCTGCTGCTGTCTTTTCCTTCAGTTTTTCTTTGTTATCATTCTCCACACATGAGTGAAATCTTTTGGTACATGTATTTCTCCTCCTTGAATATTTGACTGAGCATAATACCCTCTAGCTCCATCCACGTTATTGCAAATGATAGGATTTGTTTATTCTTATGGCTACCTACTGCACTTTTTAAACAGGATTTCATTCTTTTTTGTTTGTAGTTTCGCTATGAGCTTCCACCATTGCTCTCCTGGTTATGAGCAGTAGCTTTGTGTTAATCGATATGTACCTATATCTATCTATCTGTCTGTCTATCTATTTATCAATCAATCAATCAATCAATCATCTTTTGTCTGCCCATCTGTCCTTGTATACAGAACAGTTAACCATATATCCTATATTACTTTCCTACACTATGCTTCCAAAAATCTTGCAAAGTATCTAGGCTGTAGAGAGAGCACTGGGTTCACCGAGTCACTTGCAGGTCGAGTCGGCCGCGTGTACCTACAAAACCTGGAAATGGTTGTGCCGGGACTTGAACCCGTGTCTCTATCCTCTGTCCTCTTTCATCTCCTTCTAACTTACTGTCTGTATTTAGCCACATTCTTTGACTAAGTGCTCCCTGAAGACCACAAGTATCATTCCTCTGGGCCTGTTGTCACGAGAAAAGTAAACTTGTTCTTTGCTAACCACCATGTTTGAAGGACATCAGCGTGATCACCGCCAATAGGACGGAGGGTCAAATGAAAAGGAACACCAATTTCTAGACAGGAGCAGTTGGGAGCCAAGAGTGTATTGTGGAGTGACGTGTTTATTTGAGTGTAAAACTTCCCTCTTTAGGTAGTTATTAGATCTTCCCATTCGTGAACATCATAAAACCCACTGATTTCAAAGGCCCAGATGCTTATTATTACAGCAACTCAGTTGTTGATGTGAGAGAAAATGAGAAGTATGTTGCTGCACCACTAAATCAATGGCTGGGAATGGCTGAAACCAAACAAAAAGAATTCACGGTTGCCAGATAGGGCTATTTTCTTCTGCTGTCCCAGGGGACTCAAACAGAATCCATTTGTTTGATTGTTTGTTTTTCAGTTTCACTCGTGTAGCGTACTTATCCACACACCTTCGGCTTGTAGTTTGTCTGTGTCCTTGGATCTCAAGTGAGTCTCCTGTAAGTAAGCACGTAGGTATCTTGAGTTTTCATCCCTTATTTTAACCCTGTGTCTTTTGTTTGCTGCACTCAGTGCCTGACCTTTTATTCTGATGATTCAGAGCTGTGCACTTATTGCACTTAAAGAATTATTTTTATCATTAAGCTAAAATCACTTGAAGAACATTATGCTTACTATGCTCCCCCCTTCACCAAGTACCCCTGAAAAACCTCTTCAGTCGCTGTCGATCTGCGTAGTTGGATGCTGTAGACCCCTTCACCATGTCCCTCCCAACAGACCCCGTTACAGTCGCTGTCCATCAGTGAGTAGTAAGATGCTATATGATCTCTACTAGCCTTCTCTGTGTTGTACAGCACTCCCCATGCCCCCTCGACCCCAAGCATTATACATGCTAAAACTAATGCCCCCATTCTTTCTCCTCACACTTATCCCTCCCTTCAGACGAACCCTGCCCAGTCCTTTTCCCTTTGGTAACTTTTAGTCAACTCTCGGGTTCTGTGAGTCTGCTGCTGTTTTTTCCCTTCACTTTTTCTTTGTTGTTATACTCCACACATGAGTGAAAACACTTGGTACTTGTCTTTCTCCGTCTGGCCTATTTCTCTGAACATACTACCGTCTAGCTCCATCCAGGTCATTGCAAATGGTAGTATTTGTTTTCTTCTTAAGGCTTCTTACTGCACTTTTTAAACTGGATTTCATTCTTCCTTTTTGTTTGTAGTTTAGCTATGTTATTCACAATTCAGCTCCTGGTTATGAACAATAGCTTTGTGTCAATCGATATGTATCTGTATCTATCTATCTAATGGTCTGTCTGTCTATGTATGTATGTATTTATGTATGTATGTATGTATGTATCTATGTATCTATCTTCCTATCATCTATGTATGATGTCTATCATCTATCAATCTATGTACCTATCTATCTATCTTTCATCTGTCATCTGTGTACCTATCTATCTATGAATCAAACAACTTTTTGTCTGCCCATCTATCCTTCTGTACAGAACAGTTAACAACATAGCCTATGTCTCTTACCTACATTATGCTTCCAGAAATCTTGTAAGGTAACTAAGCCATAAAGAGAGCACTGTGTTCACCGATACACTTTCATGTAGAGTCAGCAGCGTGTGCTTACAAAACCAGTAAATGGAGGTGAAAGGACATGAACCTGTATCTCTGTCCTCTGTCCTCTTATACTTCCTGCTCGCTTGGTGACTTTATTTAGCCACATTCAGTGAGTAAGTGATCCCTGAAGACCACAAGTATCCTTCGTCTGGTCCGGTTATCGACAGAAATGTGTACTTGGTTCTTTGCACACCACCATGTTTGAGGGACATCGGCGTGATCACTGCTGATAGGTGCAGGGACAAATATAAAGGAACACCTATTTCTGGACAGGAGCAGTTGGGAACAAAGAGTGTGTTGTGGAGTGAAGTGTTTCTTTGAGTGTCCAAACTTCCCTCCTTAGGTGGTTATTACTTCTTTACATTCGTGAACATCATAAAAAGCAATGATTTTAAAAGCCCAGACGCATATTGTTACAGCAATTCATTTGCTGAGGTGAGAGGAAATGAGAAGGAACTTGCTGCACCACTAAATCTAAGCCTGAGCACTGCTGACATCGAACATAAAGAATTCACGGTGGCTAGATAGGGCTATTTTCTACTGACTCTCTCTGGGGTCTCAAACAGAATTCATTTGCTTGTTTGTTTCTTATTTTCACTTGTATAGGTAATCTGTCCACGCCCCTTCAGCTTGTAGTTTGTCTGTGTCCTTGGATCTCCAGTGAGACTCCAGTAAGGGAGCACGTAGGAGGTCTTGAGTTTTCATCAGTTCTTCTAACACTGTGTCTTTTGATTGGAGCACTCAAAGCCTGTACTTTTATTCTGATATTTGAGAGCTGTGCTCTTACTGCACTTTGAAATATTTTCTGTTCTCATTAATATACAATCACATGCAGAACATTATGTTTTCCAGTCTACACCCTTCACCAAGTCCCCGGCAAAAGCCAGTTACAGTCGCTGTCCATCAGCGTGTATTAAGATGCTGTAGAATCACTACATGTCTTCTCTGTGTTATGCAGCCGTACAAATGACCCCCCAAGTTACACACTATACATGCTAATCCTAATGCCCCCATTCTTTTTCCCCGCCCTTATTACTCCCTTCCCACAAACCCTCCCCAGTTCCTCTCTTTTTGGTAACTGTTAGTCCACTCTCAGGTTCTCTGAGTCTGCTGCTGTCTTTTCCTTCAGTTTTTCTTTGTTATCATTCTCCACACATGAGTGAAATCTTTTGGTACATGTATTTCTCCTCCTTGAATATTTGACTGAGCATAATACCCTCTAGCTCCATCCACGTTATTGCAAATGATAGGATTTGTTTATTCTTATGGCTACCTACTGCACTTTTTAAACAGGATTTCATTCTTTTTTGTTTGTAGTTTCGCTATGAGCTTTCACCATTGCTCTCCTGGTTATGAGCAGTAGCTTTGTGTTAATCGATATGTACCTATATCTATCTATCTGTCTGTCTATCTATTTATCAATCAATCAATCAATCAATCATCTTTTGTCTGCCCATCTGTCCTTGTATACAGAACAGTTAACCATATATCCTATATTACTTTCCTACACTATGCTTCCAAAAATCTTGCAAAGTATCTAGGCTGCAGAGAGAGCACTGGGTTCACCGAGTCACTTGCAGGTCGAGTCGGCCGCGTGTACCTACAAAACCTGGAAATGGTTGTGCCGGGACTTGAACCCGTGTCTCTATCCTCTGTCCTCTTTCATCTCCTTCTAACTTACTGTCTGTATTTAGCCACATTCTTTGACTAAGTGCTCCCTGAAGACCACAAGTATCATTCCACTGGGCCTGTTGTCACGAGAAAAGTAAACTTGTTCTTTGCTAACCACCATGTTTGAAGGACATCAGCGTGATCACCGCCAATAGGACGGAGGGTCAAATGAAAAGGAACACCAATTTCTAGACAGGAGCAGTTGGGAGCCAAGAGTGTATTGTGGAGTGACGTGTTTATTTGAGTGTAAAACTTCCCTCTTTAGGTAGTTATTAGATCTTCCCATTCGTGAACATCATAAAACCCACTGATTTCAAAGGCCCAGATGCTTATTATTACAGCAACTCAGTTGTTGATGTGAGAGAAAATGAGAAGTATGTTGCTGCACCACTAAATCAATGGCTGGGAATGGCTGAAACCAAACAAAAAGAATTCACGGTGGCCAGATAGGGCTATTTTCTTCTGCTGTCCCAGGGGACTCAAACAGAATCCATTTGTTTGATTGTTTGTTTTTCAGTTTCACTCGTGTAGCGTACTTATCCACACACCTTCGGCTTGTAGTTTGTCTGTGTCCTTGGATCTCAAGTGAGTCTCCTGTAAGTAAGCACGTAGGTATCTTGAGTTTTCATCCCTTATTTTAACCCTGTGTCTTTTGTTTGCTGCACTCAGTGCCTGACCTTTTATTCTGATGATTCAGAGCTGTGCACTTATTGCACTTAAAGAATTATTTTTATCATTAAGCTAAAATCACTTGAAGAACATTATGCTTACTATGCTCCCCCCTTCACCAAGTACCCCTGAAAAACCTCTTCAGTCGCTGTCGATCTGCGTAGTTGGATGCTGTAGACCCCTTCACCATGTCCCTCCCAACAGACCCCGTTACAGTCGCTGTCCATCAGTGAGTAGTAAGATGCTATATGATCTCTACTAGCCTTCTCTGTGTTGTACAGCACTCCCCATGCCCCCTCGACCCCAAGCATTATACATGCTAAAACTAATGCCCCCATTCTTTCTCCTCACACTTATCCCTCCCTTCAGACGAACCCTGCCCAGTCCTTTTCCCTTTGGTAACTTTTAGTCAACTCTCGGGTTCTGTGAGTCTGCTGCTGTTTTTTCCCTTCACTTTTTCTTTGTTGTTATACTCCACACATGAGTGAAAACACTTGGTACTTGTCTTTCTCCGTCTGGCCTATTTCTCTGAACATACTACCGTCTAGCTCCATCCAGGTCATTGCAAATGGTAGTATTTGTTTTCTTCTTAAGGCTTCTTACTGCACTTTTTAAACTGGATTTCATTCTTCCTTTTTGTTTGTAGTTTAGCTATGTTATTCACAATTCAGCTCCTGGTTATGAACAATAGCTTTGTGTCAATCGATATGTATCTGTATCTATCTATCTAATGGTCTGTCTGTCTATGTATGTATGTATTTATGTATGTATGTATCTATGTATCTATGTATCTATCATCCTATCATCTATCTATGATGTCTATAATCTATCAATCTATGTACCTATCTATCTATCTTTCATCTGTCATCTGTGTACCTATCTATCTATGAATCAAACATCTTTTTGTCTGCCCATCTATCCTTCTGTACAGAACAGTTAACAACATAGCCTATGTCTCTTCCCTACATTATGCTTCCAGAAATCTTGTAAGGTAACTAAGCCATAAAGAGAGCACTGTGTTCACCGATACACTTTCATGTAGAGTCAGCAGCGTGTGCTTACAAAACCAGTAAATGGAGGTGAAAGGACATGAACCTGTATCTCTGTCCTCTGTCCTCTTATACTTCCTGCTCGCTTGGTGACTTTATTTAGCCACATTCAGTGAGTAAGTGATCCCTGAAGACCACAAGTATCCTTCGTCTGGTCCGGTTGTCGACAGAAATGTGTACTTGTTTCTTTGCACACCAGCATGTTTGAGGGACATTGGCGTGATCACTGCTGATAGGTGCAGGGACATATATAAAGTAACACCTATTTCTGGACAGGAGCAGTTGGGAACAAAGAGTGTGTTGTGGAGTGAAGTGTTTATTTGTGGGACCAAACTTCCCTCCTTAGGTGGTTATTACTTCTTTACATT
Source organism: Manis pentadactyla (assembly GCF_030020395.1). NCBI lineage: Eukaryota > Metazoa > Chordata > Mammalia > Pholidota > Manidae > Manis > Manis pentadactyla. The sequence continues at coordinate 96,389 of NW_026644700.1, read as the reverse complement.
CGTGAACATCATAAAAAGCAATGATTTTAAAAGCCCAGACGCATATTGTTACAGCAATTCATTTGCTGAGGTGAGAGGAAATGAGAAGGAACTTGCTGCCCCACTAAATCTATGCCTGAGCACTGCTGACATCAAACAAAAAGAATTCACGGTGGCTAGATAGGGCTATTTTCTACTGACTCTCTCTGGGGACTCAAACAGAATTCATTTGTTTGTTTGTTTCTTATTTTCACTTGTATAGGTAATCTGTCCACGCCCCTTCAGCTTGTAGTTTGTCTGTGTCCTTGGATCTCCAGTGAGACTCCAGTAAGGGAGCACGTAGGAGGTCTTGAGTTTTCATCAGTTCTTCTAACACTGTGTCTTTTGATTGGAGCACTCAAAGCCTGTACTTTTATTCTGATATTTGAGAGCTGTGCTCTTACTGCACTTTGAAATATTTTCTGTTCTCATTAATATACAATCACATGCAGAACATTATGTTTTCCAGTCTACACCCTTCACCAAGTCCCCGGCAAAAGCCAGTTACAGTCGCTGTCCGTCAGCGTGTACTAAGATGCTGTAGAATCACTACATGTCTTCTCTGTGTTATGCAGCCGTACAAATGACCCCCCAAGTTACACACTATACATGCTAATCCTAATGCCCCCATTCTTTTTCCCCGCCCTTATTACTCCCTTCCCACAAACCCTCCCCAGTTCCTCTCTTTTTGGTAACTGTTAGTCCACTCTCGGGTTCTCTGAGTCTGCTGCTGTCTTTTCCTTCAGTATTTCTTTGTTATCATACTCCACACATGAGTGAAATCATTTGGTACATGTATTTCTCCTCCTTGAATATTTGACTGAGCATAATACACTCTAGCTCCATCCACGTTATTGCAAATGATAGGATTTGTTTATTCTTATGGCTACCTACTGCACTTTTTAAACTGGATTTCATTCTTCTTCTTTGTTTGTAGTTTCGCTATGTGCTTTCACCATTGCTCTCCTGGTTATGAGCAGTAGCTTTGTGTTAATCGATATGTACCTATATCTATCTATCTGTCTGTCTATCTATTTATCAATCAATCAATCAATCAATCATCTTTTTGTCTGCCCATCTGTCCTTGTATACAGAACAGTTAACCATATATCCTATATAACTTTCCTACAGTATGCTTCCAAAAATCTTGCAAAGTATCTAGGCTGTAGAGAGAGCACTGGTTTCACCGAGTCACTTGCAGGTCGAGTCGGCCGCGTGTACCTACAAAACCTGGAAATGGTTGTGCCAGGACTTGAACCCTTGTCTCTATCCTCTGTCCTCTTTCATCTCCTTCTAACTTACTGTCTGTATTTAGCCACATTCTTTGACTAAGTGCTCCCTGAAGACCACAAGTATCATTCCACAGGGCCTGTTGTCGCGAGAAAAGTAAACTTGTTCTTTGCTAACCACCATGTTTGAAGGACATCAGCGTGATCACCGCCGATAGGACGGAGGGTCAAATGAAAAAGAACACCAATTTCTAGACAGGAGCAGTTGGGAGCCAAGAGTGTATTGTGGAGTGACGTGTTTATTTGAGTGTAAAACTTCCCTCTTTAGGTAGTTATTAGATCTTCACATTCGTGAACATCATAAAACCCACTGATTTCAAAGGCCCAGATGCTTATTATTACAGCAACTCAGTTGTTGATGTGAGAGAAAATGAGAAGTATGTTGCTGCACCACTAAATCAATGGCTGGGAACGGCTGAAACCAAACAAAAAGAATTCACGGTGGCCAGATAGGGCTATTTTCTTCTGACTGTCTCAGGGGACTCAAACAGGATCCATTTGTTTGATTGTTTGTTTTTCAGTTTCACTCGTGTAGCGTACTTATTTACACACCTTCGGCGTGTAGTTGGTCTGTGTCCTTGGATCTCAAGTGAGTCTCCTGTAAGTAAGCACGTAGGTATCTTGAGTTTTCATCCCTTCTTTTAACCCTGTGTCTTTTGTTTGCTGCACTCAGTGCCTGACCTTTTATTCTGATGATTCAGAGCTGTGCACTTATTGCACTTGAAGAATTATTTTTATCATTTAGCTAAAATCACTTGAAGAACTTTATGTTTACTATGCTCCCCCCTTCACCAAGTACCCCTGAAAAACCTCTTCAGTCGCTGTCGATCTGCGTAGTTGGATGCTGTAGACCCCTTCACCATGTCCCTCCCAACAGACCCCGTTACAGTCGCTGTCCATCAGTGAGTAGTAAGATGCTATATGATCTCTACTAGTCTTCTCTGCGTTGTACAGCACTCCCCATGCCCCCTCGACCCCAAGCATTATACATGCTAAAACTAATGCCCCCATTCTTTCTCCTCACACTTATCCCTCCCTTCAGACCCACCCTGCCCAGTCCTTTTCCCTTTGGTAACTTTTAGTCAACTCTCGGGTTCTGTGAGTCTGCTGCTGTTTTATTCCTTCACTTTTTCTTTGTTGTTATACTCCACACATGAGTGAAAACACTTGGTACTTGTCTTTCTCCGCCTGGCCTATTTCTCTGAACATACTACCGTCTAGCTCCATCCAGGTCATTGCAAATGGTAGTATTTGTTTTCTTCTTAAGGCTGCTTACTGCACTTTTTAAACTGGATTTCATTCTTCCTTTTTGTTTGTAGTTTAGCTATGTTATTCACCATTCAACTCCTGGTTATGAACAATAGCTTTGTGTCAATCGATATGTATCTGCATCTATCTATCTAATTGTCTGTCTGTCTATGTATGTATGTATGTATGTATGTATGTACCTATGAATCTATGTATCTATCTTCCTATCATCTATGATGTCTATCATCTATCAATCTATGTACCTATCTATCTATCTTTCATCTGTCATCTGTATACCTATCTAACTATGAATCAAACATCTTTTTGTCTACCCATCTATCCTTCTGTACAGAACAGTTAACAACATAGCCTATGTCTCTTCCCTACATTATACTTCCAGAAATCTTGTAAGGTAACTAAGCCATAAAGAGAGCACTGTGTTCACCGATACACTTTCATGTAGAGTCAGCAGCGTGTGCTTACAAAACCAGTAAATGGAGGTGAAAGGACATGAACCTGTATCTCTGTCCTCTGTCCTCTTATACTTCCTGCTCGCTTGGTGACTTTATTTAGCCACATTCAGTGAGTAAGTGATCCCTGAAGACCACAAGTATCCTTCGTCTGGTCCGGTTGTCGACAGAAATGTGTACTTGGTTCTTTGCACACCACCATGTTTGAGGGACATCGGCGTGATCACTGCTGATAGGTGCAGGGACAAATATAAAGGAACACCTATTTCTGGACAGGAGCAGTTGGGAACAAAGAGTGTGTTGTGGAGTGAAGTGTTTATTTGAGGGTCCAAACTTCCCTCCTTAGGTGGTTATTACTTCTTTACATTCGTGAACATCATAAAAAGCAATGATTTTAAAAGCCCAGACGCATATTGTTACAGCAATTCATTTGTTGAGGTGAGAGGAAATGAGAAGGAACTTGCTGCACCACTAAATCTATGCCTGAGCACTGCTGACATCAAACAAAATGAATTCACGGTGGCTAGATAGGGCTATTCTCTACAGACTCTCTCTGGGGAATCAAACAGAATTCATTTGTTTGTTTGTTTCTTATTTTCACTTGTATAGGTAATCTGTCCACGCCCCTTCAGCTTGTAGTTTGTCTGTGTCCTTTGATCTCCAGTGAGACTCCAGTAAGGGAGCACGTAGGAGGTCTTGAGTTTTCATCAGTTCTTCTAACACTGTGTCTTTTGATTGGAGCACTCAAAGCCTGTATTTTTATTCTGATATTTGAGAGCTGTGCTCTTACTGCACTTTGAAATATTTTCTGTTCTCATTAATATACAATCACATGCAGAACATTATGTTTTCCAGTCTACACCCTTCACCAAGTCCCCGGGAAAAGCCAGTTACAGTCGCTGTCCGTCAGCGTGTACTAAGATGCTTTAGAATCACTACATGTCTTCTCTGTGTTATGCAGCCGTACAAATGACCCCCCAAGTTACACACTATACATGCTAATCCTAATGCCCCCATTCTTTTTCCCTGCCCTTATTACTCCCTTCCCACAAACCCTCCCCAGTTCCTCTCTTTTTGGTAACTGTTAGTCCACTCTCGGGTTCTCTGAGTCTGCTGCTGTCTTTTCCTTCAGTTTTTCTTTGTTATCATACTCCACACATGAGTGAAATCATTTGGTACATGTATTTCTCCTCCTTGAATATTTGACTGAGCATAATACCCTCTAGCTCCATCCACGTTATTGCAAATGATAGGATTTGTTTATTCTTATGGCTACCTACTGCACTTTTTAAACTGGATTTCATTCTTCTTCTTTGTTTGTAGTTTCGCTATGTGCTTTCACCATTGCTCTCCTGGTTATGAGCAGTAGCTTTGTGTTAATCGATATGTACCTATATCTATCTATCTGTCTGTCTATCTATTTATCAATCAATCAATCAATCAATCTTCTTTTTGTCTGCCCATCTGTCCTTGTGTACAGAACAGTTAACCATATATCCTATATCACTTTCCTACACTATGCTCCCAAAAATCTTGCAAAGTATCTAGGCTGTAGAGAGAGCACTGGGTTCACCGAGACACTTGCAGGTCGAGTCGGCCGCGTGTACATACAAAACCAGGAAATGGTTGTGCCGGGACTTGAACCCGTGTCTCTATCCTCTGTCCTCTTTCATCTCCTTCTAACTTACTGTCTGTATTTAGCCACATTCTTTGACTAAGTGCTCCCTGAAGACCACAAGTATCATTCCTCTGGGCCTGTTGTCACGAGAAAAGTAAACTTGTTCTTTGCTAACCACCATGTTTGAAGGACATCAGCGTGATCACCGCCAATAGGACGGAGGGTCAAATGAAAAGGAACACCAATTTCTAGACAGGAGCAGTTGGGAGCCAAGAGTGTATTGTGGAGTGACGTGTTTATTTGAGTGTAAAACTTCCCTCTTTAGGTAGTTATTAGATCTTCCCATTCGTGAACATCATAAAACCCACTGATTTCAAAGGCCCAGATGCTTATTATTACAGCAACTCAGTTGTTGATGTGAGAGAAAATGAGAAGTATGTTGCTGCACCACTAAATCAATGGCTGGGAATGGCTGAAACCAAACAAAAAGAATTCACGGTTGCCAGATAGGGCTATTTTCTTCTGCTGTCCCAGGGGACTCAAACAGAATCCATTTGTTTGATTGTTTGTTTTTCAGTTTCACTCGTGTAGCGTACTTATCCACACACCTTCGGCTTGTAGTTTGTCTGTGTCCTTGGATCTCAAGTGAGTCTCCTGTAAGTAAGCACGTAGGTATCTTGAGTTTTCATCCCTTATTTTAACCCTGTGTCTTTTGTTTGCTGCACTCAGTGCCTGACCTTTTATTCTGATGATTCAGAGCTGTGCACTTATTGCACTTAAAGAATTATTTTTATCATTAAGCTAAAATCACTTGAAGAACATTATGCTTACTATGCTCCCCCCTTCACCAAGTACCCCTGAAAAACCTCTTCAGTCGCTGTCGATCTGCGTAGTTGGATGCTGTAGACCCCTTCACCATGTCCCTCCCAACAGACCCCGTTACAGTCGCTGTCCATCAGTGAGTAGTAAGATGCTATATGATCTCTACTAGCCTTCTCTGTGTTGTACAGCACTCCCCATGCCCCCTCGACCCCAAGCATTATACATGCTAAAACTAATGCCCCCATTCTTTCTCCTCACACTTATCCCTCCCTTCAGACCCACCCTGCCCAGTCCTTTTCCCTTTGGTAACTTTTAGTCAACTCTCGGGTTCTGTGAGTCTGCTGCTGTTTTTTTCCTTCACTTTTTCTTTGTTGTTATACTCCACACATGAGTTAAAACACTTGGTACTTGTCTTTCTCCGTCTGGCCTATTTCTCTGAACATACTACCGTCTAGCTCCATCCAGGTCATTGCAAATGGTAGTATTTGTTTTCTTCTTAAGGCTTCTTACTGCACTTTTTAAACTGGATTTCATTCTTCCTTTTTGTTTGTAGTTTAGCTATGTTATTCACAATTCAGCTCCTGGTTATGAACAATAGCTTTGTGTCAATCGATATGTATCTGTATCTATCTATCTAATGGTCTGTCTGTCTATGTATGTATGTATTTATGTATGTATGTACCTATGTATCAATGTATCTATCTTCCTATCATCTATCTATGATGTCTATCATCTATCAATCTATGTACCTATCTATCTATCTTTCATCTGTCATCTGTGTACCTATCTATGAATCAAACATCTTTTTGTCTGCCCATCTATCCTTCTGTACAGAACAGTTAACAACATAGCCTATGTCTCTTCCCTACATTATGCTTCCAGAAATCTTGTAAGGTAACTAAGCCATAAAGAGAGCACTGTGTTCACCGATACACTTTCATGTAGAGTCAGCAGCGTGTGCTTACAAAACCAGTAAATGGAGGTGAAAGGACATGAACCTGTATCTCTGTCCTCTGTCCTCTTATACTTCCTGCTCGCTTGGTGACTTTATTTAGCCACATTCAGTGAGTAAGTGATCCCTGAAGACCACAAGTATCCTTCGTCTGGTCCGGTTATCGACAGAAATGTGTACTTGGTTCTTTGCACACCACCATGTTTGAGGGACATCGGCGTGATCACTGCTGATAGGTGCAGGGACAAATATAAAGGAACACCTATTTCTGGACAGGAGCAGTTGGGAACAAAGAGTGTGTTGTGGAGTGAAGTGTTTCTTTGAGTGTCCAAACTTCCCTCCTTAGGTGGTTATTACTTCTTTACATTCGTGAACATCATAAAAAGCAATGATTTTAAAAGCCCAGACGCATATTGTTACAGCAATTCATTTGCTGAGGTGAGAGGAAATGAGAAGGAACTTGCTGCACCACTAAATCTAAGCCTGAGCACTGCTGACATCGAACATAAAGAATTCACGGTGGCTAGATAGGGCTATTTTCTACTGACTCTCTCTGGGGTCTCAAACAGAATTCATTTGCTTGTTTGTTTCTTATTTTCACTTGTATAGGTAATCTGTCCACGCCCCTTCAGCTTGTAGTTTGTCTGTGTCCTTGGATCTCCAGTGAGACTCCAGTAAGGGAGCACGTAGGAGGTCTTGAGTTTTCATCAGTTCTTCTAACACTGTGTCTTTTGATTGGAGCACTCAAAGCCTGTACTTTTATTCTGATATTTGAGAGCTGTGCTCTTACTGCACTTTGAAATATTTTCTGTTCTCATTAATATACAATCACATGCAGAACATTATGTTTTCCAGTCTACACCCTTCACCAAGTCCCCGGCAAAAGCCAGTTACAGTCGCTGTCCATCAGCGTGTATTAAGATGCTGTAGAATCACTACATGTCTTCTCTGTGTTATGCAGCCGTACAAATGACCCCCCAAGTTACACACTATACATGCTAATCCTAATGCCCCCATTCTTTTTCCCCGCCCTTATTACTCCCTTCCCACAAACCCTCCCCAGTTCCTCTCTTTTTGGTAACTGTTAGTCCACTCTCAGGTTCTCTGAGTCTGCTGCTGTCTTTTCCTTCAGTTTTTCTTTGTTATCATTCTCCACACATGAGTGAAATCTTTTGGTACATGTATTTCTCCTCCTTGAATATTTGACTGAGCATAATACCCTCTAGCTCCATCCACGTTATTGCAAATGATAGGATTTGTTTATTCTTATGGCTACCTACTGCACTTTTTAAACAGGATTTCATTCTTTTTTGTTTGTAGTTTCGCTATGAGCTTTCACCATTGCTCTCCTGGTTATGAGCAGTAGCTTTGTGTTAATCGATATGTACCTATATCTATCTATCTGTCTGTCTATCTATTTATCAATCAATCAATCAATCAATCATCTTTTGTCTGCCCATCTGTCCTTGTATACAGAACAGTTAACCATATATCCTATATTACTTTCCTACACTATGCTTCCAAAAATCTTGCAAAGTATCTAGGCTGCAGAGAGAGCACTGGGTTCACCGAGTCACTTGCAGGTCGAGTCGGCCGCGTGTACCTACAAAACCTGGAAATGGTTGTGCCGGGACTTGAACCCGTGTCTCTATCCTCTGTCCTCTTTCATCTCCTTCTAACTTACTGTCTGTATTTAGCCACATTCTTTGACTAAGTGCTCCCTGAAGACCACAAGTATCATTCCACTGGGCCTGTTGTCACGAGAAAAGTAAACTTGTTCTTTGCTAACCACCATGTTTGAAGGACATCAGCGTGATCACCGCCAATAGGACGGAGGGTCAAATGAAAAGGAACACCAATTTCTAGACAGGAGCAGTTGGGAGCCAAGAGTGTATTGTGGAGTGACGTGTTTATTTGAGTGTAAAACTTCCCTCTTTAGGTAGTTATTAGATCTTCCCATTCGTGAACATCATAAAACCCACTGATTTCAAAGGCCCAGATGCTTATTATTACAGCAACTCAGTTGTTGATGTGAGAGAAAATGAGAAGTATGTTGCTGCACCACTAAATCAATGGCTGGGAATGGCTGAAACCAAACAAAAAGAATTCACGGTGGCCAGATAGGGCTATTTTCTTCTGCTGTCCCAGGGGACTCAAACAGAATCCATTTGTTTGATTGTTTGTTTTTCAGTTTCACTCGTGTAGCGTACTTATCCACACACCTTCGGCTTGTAGTTTGTCTGTGTCCTTGGATCTCAAGTGAGTCTCCTGTAAGTAAGCACGTAGGTATCTTGAGTTTTCATCCCTTATTTTAACCCTGTGTCTTTTGTTTGCTGCACTCAGTGCCTGACCTTTTATTCTGATGATTCAGAGCTGTGCACTTATTGCACTTAAAGAATTATTTTTATCATTAAGCTAAAATCACTTGAAGAACATTATGCTTACTATGCTCCCCCCTTCACCAAGTACCCCTGAAAAACCTCTTCAGTCGCTGTCGATCTGCGTAGTTGGATGCTGTAGACCCCTTCACCATGTCCCTCCCAACAGACCCCGTTACAGTCGCTGTCCATCAGTGAGTAGTAAGATGCTATATGATCTCTACTAGCCTTCTCTGTGTTGTACAGCACTCCCCATGCCCCCTCGACCCCAAGCATTATACATGCTAAAACTAATGCCCCCATTCTTTCTCCTCACACTTATCCCTCCCTTCAGACGAACCCTGCCCAGTCCTTTTCCCTTTGGTAACTTTTAGTCAACTCTCGGGTTCTGTGAGTCTGCTGCTGTTTTTTCCCTTCACTTTTTCTTTGTTGTTATACTCCACACATGAGTGAAAACACTTGGTACTTGTCTTTCTCCGTCTGGCCTATTTCTCTGAACATACTACCGTCTAGCTCCATCCAGGTCATTGCAAATGGTAGTATTTGTTTTCTTCTTAAGGCTTCTTACTGCACTTTTTAAACTGGATTTCATTCTTCCTTTTTGTTTGTAGTTTAGCTATGTTATTCACAATTCAGCTCCTGGTTATGAACAATAGCTTTGTGTCAATCGATATGTATCTGTATCTATCTATCTAATGGTCTGTCTGTCTATGTATGTATGTATTTATGTATGTATGTATCTATGTATCTATGTATCTATCATCCTATCATCTATCTATGATGTCTATAATCTATCAATCTATGTACCTATCTATCTATCTTTCATCTGTCATCTGTGTACCTATCTATCTATGAATCAAACATCTTTTTGTCTGCCCATCTATCCTTCTGTACAGAACAGTTAACAACATAGCCTATGTCTCTTCCCTACATTATGCTTCCAGAAATCTTGTAAGGTAACTAAGCCATAAAGAGAGCACTGTGTTCACCGATACACTTTCATGTAGAGTCAGCAGCGTGTGCTTACAAAACCAGTAAATGGAGGTGAAAGGACATGAACCTGTATCTCTGTCCTCTGTCCTCTTATACTTCCTGCTCGCTTGGTGACTTTATTTAGCCACATTCAGTGAGTAAGTGATCCCTGAAGACCACAAGTATCCTTCGTCTGGTCCGGTTGTCGACAGAAATGTGTACTTGTTTCTTTGCACACCAGCATGTTTGAGGGACATTGGCGTGATCACTGCTGATAGGTGCAGGGACATATATAAAGTAACACCTATTTCTGGACAGGAGCAGTTGGGAACAAAGAGTGTGTTGTGGAGTGAAGTGTTTATTTGTGGGACCAAACTTCCCTCCTTAGGTGGTTATTACTTCTTTACATTCGTGAACATCATAAAAAGCAATGATTTTAAAAGCCCAGACGCATATTGTTACAGCAATTCATTTGCTGAGGTGAGAGGAAATGAGAAGGAACTTGCTGCCCCACTAAATCTATGCCTGAGCACTGCTGACATCAAACAAAAAGAATTCACGGTGGCTAGATAGGGCTATTTTCTACTGACTCTCTCTGGGGACTCAAACAGAATTCATTTGTTTGTTTGTTTCTTATTTTCACTTGTATAGGTAATCTGTCCACGCCCCTTCAGCTTGTAGTTTGTCTGTGTCCTTGGATCTCCAGTGAGACTCCAGTAAGGGAGCACGTAGGAGGTCATGAGTTTTCATCAGTTCTTCTAACACTGTGTCTTTTGATTGGAGCACTCAAAGCCTGTACTTTTATTCTGATATTTGAGAGCTGTGCTCTTACTGCACTTTGAAATATTTTCTGTTCTCATTAATATACAATCACATGCAGAACATTATGTTTTCCAGTCTACACCCTTCACCAAGTCCCCGGCAAAAGCCAGTTACAGTCGCTGTCCGTCAGCGTGTACTAAGATGCTGTAGAATCACTACATGTCTTCTCTGTGTTATGCAGCCGTACAAATGACCCCCCAAGTTACACACTATACATGCTAATCCTAATGCCCCCATTCTTTTTCCCCGCCCTTATTACTCCCTTCCCACAAACCCTCCCCAGTTCCTCTCTTTTTGGTAACTGTTAGTCCACTCTCGGGTTCTCTGAGTCTGCTGCTGTCTTTTCCTTCAGTATTTCTTTGTTATCATACTCCACACATGAGTGAAATCATTTGGTACATGTATTTCTCCTCCTTGAATATTTGACTGAGCATAATACACTCTAGCTCCATCCACGTTATTGCAAATGATAGGATTTGTTTATTCTTATGGCTACCTACTGCACTTTTTAAACTGGATTTCATTCTTCTTCTTTGTTTGTAGTTTCGCTATGTGCTTTCACCATTGCTCTCCTGGTTATGAGCAGTAGCTTTGTGTTAATCGATATGTACCTATATCTATCTATCTGTCTGTCTATCTATTTATCAATCAATCAATCAATCAATCATCTTTTTGTCTGCCCATCTGTCCTTGTATACAGAACAGTTAACCATATATCCTATATAACTTTCCTACAGTATGCTTCCAAAAATCTTGCAAAGTATCTAGGCTGTAGAGAGAGCACTGGTTTCACCGAGTCACTTGCAGGTCGAGTCGGCCGCGTGTACCTACAAAACCTGGAAATGGTTGTGCCAGGACTTGAACCCTTGTCTCTATCCTCTGTCCTCTTTCATCTCCTTCTAACTTACTGTCTGTATTTAGCCACATTCTTTGACTAAGTGCTCCCTGAAGACCACAAGTATCATTCCACAGGGCCTGTTGTCGCGAGAAAAGTAAACTTGTTCTTTGCTAACCACCATGTTTGAAGGACATCAGCGTGATCACCGCCGATAGGACGGAGGGTCAAATGAAAAAGAACACCAATTTCTAGACAGGAGCAGTTGGGAGCCAAGAGTGTATTGTGGAGTGACGTGTTTATTTGAGTGTAAAACTTCCCTCTTTAGGTAGTTATTAGATCTTCACATTCGTGAACATCATAAAACCCACTGATTTCAAAGGCCCAGATGCTTATTATTACAGCAACTCAGTTGTTGATGTGAGAGAAAATGAGAAGTATGTTGCTGCACCACTAAATCAATGGCTGGGAACGGCTGAAACCAAACAAAAAGAATTCACGGTGGCCAGATAGGGCTATTTTCTTCTGACTGTCTCAGGGGACTCAAACAGGATCCATTTGTTTGATTGTTTGTTTTTCAGTTTCACTCGTGTAGCGTACTTATTTACACACCTTCGGCGTGTAGTTGGTCTGTGTCCTTGGATCTCAAGTGAGTCTCCTGTAAGTAAGCACGTAGGTATCTTGAGTTTTCATCCCTTCTTTTAACCCTGTGTCTTTTGTTTGCTGCACTCAGTGCCTGACCTTTTATTCTGATGATTCAGAGCTGTGCACTTATTGCACTTGAAGAATTATTTTTATCATTTAGCTAAAATCACTTGAAGAACTTTATGTTTACTATGCTCCCCCCTTCACCAAGTACCCCTGAAAAACCTCTTCAGTCGCTGTCGATCTGCGTAGTTGGATGCTGTAGACCCCTTCACCATGTCCCTCCCAACAGACCCCGTTACAGTCGCTGTCCATCAGTGAGTAGTAAGATGCTATATGATCTCTACTAGTCTTCTCTGCGTTGTACAGCACTCCCCATGCCCCCTCGACCCCAAGCATTATACATGCTAAAACTAATGCCCCCATTCTTTCTCCTCACACTTATCCCTCCCTTCAGACCCACCCTGCCCAGTCCTTTTCCCTTTGGTAACTTTTAGTCAACTCTCGGGTTCTGTGAGTCTGCTGCTGTTTTATTCCTTCACTTTTTCTTTGTTGTTATACTCCACACATGAGTGAAAACACTTGGTACTTGTCTTTCTCCGCCTGGCCTATTTCTCTGAACATACTACCGTCTAGCTCCATCCAGGTCATTGCAAATGGTAGTATTTGTTTTCTTCTTAAGGCTGCTTACTGCACTTTTTAAACTGGATTTCATTCTTCCTTTTTGTTTGTAGTTTAGCTATGTTATTCACCATTCAACTCCTGGTTATGAACAATAGCTTTGTGTCAATCGATATGTATCTGCATCTATCTATCTAATTGTCTGTCTGTCTATGTATGTATGTATGTATGTATGTATGTACCTATGAATCTATGTATCTATCTTCCTATCATCTATGATGTCTATCATCTATCAATCTATGTACCTATCTATCTATCTTTCATCTGTCATCTGTATACCTATCTAACTATGAATCAAACATCTTTTTGTCTACCCATCTATCCTTCTGTACAGAACAGTTAACAACATAGCCTATGTCTCTTCCCTACATTATACTTCCAGAAATCTTGTAAGGTAACTAAGCCATAAAGAGAGCACTGTGTTCACCGATACACTTTCATGTAGAGTCAGCAGCGTGTGCTTACAAAACCAGTAAATGGAGGTGAAAGGACATGAACCTGTATCTCTGTCCTCTGTCCTCTTATACTTCCTGCTCGCTTGGTGACTTTATTTAGCCACATTCAGTGAGTAAGTGATCCCTGAAGACCACAAGTATCCTTCGTCTGGTCCGGTTGTCGACAGAAATGTGTACTTGGTTCTTTGCACACCACCATGTTTGAGGGACATCGGCGTGATCACTGCTGATAGGTGCAGGGACAAATATAAAGGAACACCTATTTCTGGACAGGAGCAGTTGGGAACAAAGAGTGTGTTGTGGAGTGAAGTGTTTATTTGAGGGTCCAAACTTCCCTCCTTAGGTGGTTATTACTTCTTTACATTCGTGAACATCATAAAAAGCAATGATTTTAAAAGCCCAGACGCATATTGTTACAGCAATTCATTTGTTGAGGTGAGAGGAAATGAGAAGGAACTTGCTGCACCACTAAATCTATGCCTGAGCACTGCTGACATCAAACAAAATGAATTCACGGTGGCTAGATAGGGCTATTCTCTACTGACTCTCTCTGGGGAATCAAACAGAATTCATTTGTTTGTTTGTTTCTTATTTTCACTTGTATAGGTAATCTGTCCACGCCCCTTCAGCTTGTAGTTTGTCTGTGTCCTTTGATCTCCAGTGAGACTCCAGTAAGGGAGCACGTAGGAGGTCTTGAGTTTTCATCAGTTCTTCTAACACTGTGTCTTTTGATTGGAGCACTCAAAGCCTGTATTTTTATTCTGATATTTGAGAGCTGTGCTCTTACTGCACTTTGAAATATTTTCTGTTCTCATTAATATACAATCACATGCAGAACATTATGTTTTCCAGTCTACACCCTTCACCAAGTCCCCGGGAAAAGCCAGTTACAGTCGCTGTCCGTCAGCGTGTACTAAGATGCTTTAGAATCACTACATGTCTTCTCTGTGTTATGCAGCCGTACAAATGACCCCCCAAGTTACACACTATACATGCTAATCCTAATGCCCCCATTCTTTTTCCCTGCCCTTATTACTCCCTTCCCACAAACCCTCCCCAGTTCCTCTCTTTTTGGTAACTGTTAGTCCACTCTCGGGTTCTCTGAGTCTGCTGCTGTCTTTTCCTTCAGTTTTTCTTTGTTATCATACTCCACACATGAGTGAAATCATTTGGTACATGTATTTCTCCTCCTTGAATATTTGACTGAGCATAATACCCTCTAGCTCCATCCACGTTATTGCAAATGATAGGATTTGTTTATTCTTATGGCTACCTACTGCACTTTTTAAACTGGATTTCATTCTTCTTCTTTGTTTGTAGTTTCGCTATGTGCTTTCACCATTGCTCTCCTGGTTATGAGCAGTAGCTTTGTGTTAATCGATATGTACCTATATCTATCTATCTGTCTGTCTATCTATTTATCAATCAATCAATCAATCAATCTTCTTTTTGTCTGCCCATCTGTCCTTGTGTACAGAACAGTTAACCATATATCCTATATCACTTTCCTACACTATGCTCCCAAAAATCTTGCAAAGTATCTAGGCTGTAGAGAGAGCACTGGGTTCACCGAGACACTTGCAGGTCGAGTCGGCCGCGTGTACATACAAAACCAGGAAATGGTTGTGCCGGGACTTGAACCCGTGTCTCTATCCTCTGTCCTCTTTCATCTCCTTCTAACTTACTGTCTGTATTTAGCCACATTCTTTGACTAAGTGCTCCCTGAAGACCACAAGTATCATTCATCTGGGCCTGTTGTCGCGAGAAAAGTAAACTTGTTCTTTGCTAACCACCATGTTTGAAGGACATCAGCGTGATCACCGCCGATAGGACGGAGGGTCAAATGAAAAGGAACACCAATTTCTAGACAGGAGCAGTTGGGAGCCAAGAGTGTATTGTGGAGTGACGTGTTTATTTGAGTGTAAAACTTCCCTCTTTAGGTAGTTATTAGATCTTCACATTCGGGAACATCATAAAACCCACTGATTTCAAAGGCCCAGATGCTTATTATTACAGCAACTCAGTTGTTGATGTGAGAGAAAATGAGAAGTATGTTGCTGCACCACTAAATCAATGGCTGGGAACGGCTGAAACCAAACAAAAAGAATTCATGGTGGCCAGATAGGGCTATTCTCTTCTGACTGTCCCAGGGGACTCAAACAGAATCCATTTGTTTGATTGTTTGATTTTCAGTTTCACTCGTGTAGCGTACTTATCCACACACCTTCGGCTTGTAGTTTGTCTGTGTCCTTGGATCTCAAGTGAGTCTCCTGTAAGTAAGCACGTAGGTATCTTGAGTTTTCATCCCTTATTTTAACCCTGTGTCTTTTGTTTGCTGCACTCAGTGCCTGACCTTTTATTCTGATGATTCAGAGCTGTGCACTTATTGCAATTAAAGAATTATTTTTATCATTAAGCTAAAATCACTTGAAGAACATTATGCTTACTATGCTCCCCCCTTCACCAAGTACCCCTGAAAAACCTCTTCAGTCGCTGTCGATCTGCGTAGTTGGATGCTGTAGACCCCTTCACCATGTCCCTCCCAACAGACCCCGTTACAGTCGCTGTCCATCAGTGAGTAGTAAGATGCTATATGATCTCTACTAGCCTTCTCTGTGTTGTACAGCACTCCCCATGCCCCCTCGACCCCAAGCATTATACATGCTAAAACTAATGCCCCCATTCTTTCTCCTCACACTTATCCCTCCCTTCAGACGAACCCTGCCCAGTCCTTTTCCCTTTGGTAACTTTTAGTCAACTCTCGGGTTCTGTGAGTCTGCTGCTGTTTTTTCCCTTCACTTTTTCTTTGTTGTTATACTCCACACATGAGTGAAAACACTTGGTACTTGTCTTTCTCCGTCTGGCCTATTTCTCTGAACATACTACCGTCTAGCTCCATCCAGGTCATTGCAAATGGTAGTATTTGTTTTCTTCTTAAGGCTTCTTACTGCACTTTTTAAACTGGATTTCATTCTTCCTTTTTGTTTGTAGTTTAGCTATGTTATTCACAATTCAGCTCCTGGTTATGAACAATAGCTTTGTGTCAATCGATATGTATCTGTATCTATCTATCTAATGGTCTGTCTGTCTATGTATGTATGTATTTATGTATGTATGTATCTATGTATCTATGTATCTATCATCCTATCATCTATCTATGATGTCTATAATCTATCAATCTATGTACCTATCTATCTATCTTTCATCTGTCATCTGTGTACCTATCTATCTATGAATCAAACATCTTTTTGTCTGCCCATCTATCCTTCTGTACAGAACAGTTAACAACATAGCCTATGTCTCTTCCCTACATTATGCTTCCAGAAATCTTGTAAGGTAACTAAGCCATAAAGAGAGCACTGTGTTCACCGATACACTTTCATGTAGAGTCAGCAGCGTGTGCTTACAAAACCAGTAAATGGAGGTGAAAGGACATGAACCTGTATCTCTGTCCTCTGTCCTCTTATACTTCCTGCTCGCTTGGTGACTTTATTAAGCCACATTCAGTGAGTAAGTGATCCCTGAAGACCACAAGTATCCTTCGTCTGGTCCGGTTGTCGACAGAAATGTGTACTTGTTTCTTTGCACACCAGCATGTTTGAGGGACATTGGCGTGATCACTGCTGATAGGTGCAGGGACATATATAAAGTAACACCTATTTCTGGACAGGAGCAGTTGGGAACAAAGAGTGTGTTGTGGAGTGAAGTGTTTATTTGTGGGACCAAACTTCCCTACTTAGGTGGTTATTACTTCTTTACATTCGTGAACATCATAAAAAGCAATGATTTTAAAATCCCAGACGCATATTGTTACAGCAATTCATTTGCTGAGGTGAGAGGAAATGAGAAGGAACTTGCTGCCCCACTAAATCTATGCCTGAGCACTGCTGACATCAAACAAAAAGAATTCACGGTGGCTAGATAGGGCTATTTTCTACTGACTCTCTCTGGGGACTCAAACAGAATTCATTTGTTTGTTTGTTTCTTATTTTCACTTGTATAGGTAATCTGTCCACGCCCCTTCAGCTTGTAGTTTGTCTGTGTCCTTGGATCTCCAGTGAGACTCCAGTAAGGGAGCACGTAGGAGGTCTTGAGTTTTCATCAGTTCTTCTAACACTGTGTCTTTTGATTGGAGCACTCAAAGCCTGTACTTTTATTCTGATATTTGAGAGCTGTGCTCTTACTGCACTTTGAAATATTTTCTGTTCTCATTAATATACAATCACATGCAGAACATTATGTTTTCCAGTCTACACCCTTCACCAAGTCCCCGGCAAAAGCCAGTTACAGTCGCTGTCCGTCAGCGTGTACTAAGATGCTGTAGAATCACTACATGTCTTCTCTGTGTTATGCAGCCGTACAAATGACCCCCCAAGTTACACACTATACATGCTAATCCTAATGCCCCCATTCTTTTTCCCCGCCCTTATTACTC
Source organism: Manis pentadactyla (assembly GCF_030020395.1). NCBI lineage: Eukaryota > Metazoa > Chordata > Mammalia > Pholidota > Manidae > Manis > Manis pentadactyla. Next base: position 78,749 of record NW_026644700.1, on the reverse strand, counting down.
CCTTCCCACAAACCCTCCCCAGTTCCTCTCTTTTTGGTAACTGTTAGTCCACTCTCGGGTTCTCTGAGTCTGCTGCTGTCTTTTCCTTCAGTATTTCTTTGTTATCATACTCCACACATGAGTGAAATCATTTGGTACATGTATTTCTCCTCCTTGAATATTTGACTGAGCATAATACACTCTAGCTCCATCCACGTTATTGCAAATGATAGGATTTGTTTATTCTTATGGCTACCTACTGCACTTTTTAAACTGGATTTCATTCTTCTTCTTTGTTTGTAGTTTCGCTATGTGCTTTCACCATTGCTCTCCTGGTTATGAGCAGTAGCTTTGTGTTAATCGATATGTACCTATATCTATCTATCTGTCTGTCTATCTATTTATCAATCAATCAATCAATCAATCATCTTTTTGTCTGCCCATCTGTCCTTGTATACAGAACAGTTAACCATATATCCTATATAACTTTCCTACAGTATGCTTCCAAAAATCTTGCAAAGTATCTAGGCTGTAGAGAGAGCACTGGTTTCACCGAGTCACTTGCAGGTCGAGTCGGCCGCGTGTACCTACAAAACCTGGAAATGGTTGTGCCAGGACTTGAACCCTTGTCTCTATCCTCTGTCCTCTTTCATCTCCTTCTAACTTACTGTCTGTATTTAGCCACATTCTTTGACTAAGTGCTCCCTGAAGACCACAAGTATCATTCCACAGGGCCTGTTGTCGCGAGAAAAGTAAACTTGTTCTTTGCTAACCACCATGTTTGAAGGACATCAGCGTGATCACCGCCGATAGGACGGAGGGTCAAATGAAAAAGAACACCAATTTCTAGACAGGAGCAGTTGGGAGCCAAGAGTGTATTGTGGAGTGACGTGTTTATTTGAGTGTAAAACTTCCCTCTTTAGGTAGTTATTAGATCTTCACATTCGTGAACATCATAAAACCCACTGATTTCAAAGGCCCAGATGCTTATTATTACAGCAACTCAGTTGTTGATGTGAGAGAAAATGAGAAGTATGTTGCTGCACCACTAAATCAATGGCTGGGAACGGCTGAAACCAAACAAAAAGAATTCACGGTGGCCAGATAGGGCTATTTTCTTCTGACTGTCTCAGGGGACTCAAACAGGATCCATTTGTTTGATTGTTTGTTTTTCAGTTTCACTCGTGTAGCGTACTTATTTACACACCTTCGGCGTGTAGTTGGTCTGTGTCCTTGGATCTCAAGTGAGTCTCCTGTAAGTAAGCACGTAGGTATCTTGAGTTTTCATCCCTTCTTTTAACCCTGTGTCTTTTGTTTGCTGCGCTCAGTGCCTGACCTTTTATTCTGATGATTCAGAGCTGTGCACTTATTGCACTTGAAGAATTATTTTTATCATTTAGCTAAAATCACTTGAAGAACTTTATGTTTACTATGCTCCCCCCTTCACCAAGTACCCCTGAAAAACCTCTTCAGTCGCTGTCGATCTGCGTAGTTGGATGCTGTAGACCCCTTCACCATGTCCCTCCCAACAGACCCCGTTACAGTCGCTGTCCATCAGTGAGTAGTAAGATGCTATATGATCTCTACTAGTCTTCTCTGCGTTGTACAGCACTCCCCATGCCCCCTCGACCCCAAGCATTATACATGCTAAAACTAATGCCCCCATTCTTTCTCCTCACACTTATCCCTCCCTTCAGACCCACCCTGCCCAGTCCTTTTCCCTTTGGTAACTTTTAGTCAACTCTCGGGTTCTGTGAGTCTGCTGCTGTTTTATTCCTTCACTTTTTCTTTGTTGTTATACTCCACACATGAGTGAAAACACTTGGTACTTGTCTTTCTCCGCCTGGCCTATTTCTCTGAACATACTACCGTCTAGCTCCATCCAGGTCATTGCAAATGGTAGTATTTGTTTTCTTCTTAAGGCTGCTTACTGCACTTTTTAAACTGGATTTCATTCTTCCTTTTTGTTTGTAGTTTAGCTATGTTATTCACCATTCAACTCCTGGTTATGAACAATAGCTTTGTGTCAATCGATATGTATCTGCATCTATCTATCTAATTGTCTGTCTGTCTATGTATGTATGTATGTATGTATGTATGTACCTATGAATCTATGTATCTATCTTCCTATCATCTATGATGTCTATCATCTATCAATCTATGTACCTATCTATCTATCTTTCATCTGTCATCTGTATACCTATCTAACTATGAATCAAACATCTTTTTGTCTACCCATCTATCCTTCTGTACAGAACAGTTAACAACATAGCCTATGTCTCTTCCCTACATTATACTTCCAGAAATCTTGTAAGGTAACTAAGCCATAAAGAGAGCACTGTGTTCACCGATACACTTTCATGTAGAGTCAGCAGCGTGTGCTTACAAAACCAGTAAATGGAGGTGAAAGGACATGAACCTGTATCTCTGTCCTCTGTCCTCTTATACTTCCTGCTCGCTTGGTGACTTTATTTAGCCACATTCAGTGAGTAAGTGATCCCTGAAGACCACAAGTATCCTTCGTCTGGTCCGGTTGTCGACAGAAATGTGTACTTGGTTCTTTGCACACCACCATGTTTGAGGGACATCGGCGTGATCACTGCTGATAGGTGCAGGGACAAATATAAAGGAACACCTATTTCTGGACAGGAGCAGTTGGGAACAAAGAGTGTGTTGTGGAGTGAAGTGTTTATTTGAGGGTCCAAACTTCCCTCCTTAGGTGGTTATTACTTCTTTACATTCGTGAACATCATAAAAAGCAATGATTTTAAAAGCCCAGACGCATATTGTTACAGCAATTCATTTGTTGAGGTGAGAGGAAATGAGAAGGAACTTGCTGCACCACTAAATCTATGCCTGAGCACTGCTGACATCAAACAAAATGAATTCACGGTGGCTAGATAGGGCTATTCTCTACTGACTCTCTCTGGGGAATCAAACAGAATTCATTTGTTTGTTTGTTTCTTATTTTCACTTGTATAGGTAATCTGTCCACGCCCCTTCAGCTTGTAGTTTGTCTGTGTCCTTTGATCTCCAGTGAGACTCCAGTAAGGGAGCACGTAGGAGGTCTTGAGTTTTCATCAGTTCTTCTAACACTGTGTCTTTTGATTGGAGCACTCAAAGCCTGTATTTTTATTCTGATATTTGAGAGCTGTGCTCTTACTGCACTTTGAAATATTTTCTGTTCTCATTAATATACAATCACATGCAGAACATTATGTTTTCCAGTCTACACCCTTCACCAAGTCCCCGGCAAAAGCCAGTTACAGTCGCTGTCCGTCAGCGTGTACTAAGATGCTGTAGAATCACTACATGTCTTCTCTGTGTTATGCAGCCGTACAAATGACCCCCCAAGTTACACACTATACATGCTAATCCTAATGCCCCCATTCTTTTTCCCTGCCCTTATTACTCCCTTCCCACAAACCCTCCCCAGTTCCTCTCTTTTTGGTAACTGTTAGTCCACTCTCGGGTTCTCTGAGTCTGCTGCTGTCTTTTCCTTCAGTTTTTCTTTGTTATCATACTCCACACATGAGTGAAATCATTTGGTACATGTATTTCTCCTCCTTGAATATTTGACTGAGCATAATACCCTCTAGCTACATCCACGTTATTGCAAATGATAGGATTTGTTTATTCTTATGGCTACCTACTGCACTTTTTAAACTGGATTTCATTCTTCTTCTTTGTTTGTAGTTTCGCTATGTGCTTTCACCATTGCTCTCCTGGTTATGAGCAGTAGCTTTGTGTTAATCGATATGTACCTATATCTATCTATCTGTCTGTCTATCTATTTATCAATCAATCAATCAATCAATCTTCTTTTTGTCTGCCCATCTGTCCTTGTGTACAGAACAGTTAACCATATATCCTATATCACTTTCCTACACTATGCTTCCAAAAATCTTGCAAAGTATCTAGGCTGTAGAGAGAGCACTGGGTTCACCGAGACACTTGCAGGTCGAGTCGGCCGCGTGTACATACAAAACCAGGAAATGGTTGTGCCGGGACTTGAACCCGTGTCTCTATCCTCTGTCCTCTTTCATCTCCTTCTAACTTACTGTCTGTATTTAGCCACATTCTTTGACTAAGTGCTCCCTGAAGACCACAAGTATCATTCATCTGGGCCTGTTGTCGCGAGAAAAGTAAACTTGTTCTTTGCTAACCACCATGTTTGAAGGACATCAGCGTGATCACCGCCGATAGGACGGAGGGTCAAATGAAAAGGAACACCAATTTCTAGACAGGAGCAGTTGGGAGCCAAGAGTGTATTGTGGAGTGACGTGTTTATTTGAGTGTAAAACTTCCCTCTTTAGGTAGTTATTAGATCTTCACATTCGGGAACATCATAAAACCCACTGATTTCAAAGGCCCAGATGCTTATTATTACAGCAACTCAGTTGTTGATGTGAGAGAAAATGAGAAGTATGTTGCTGCACCACTAAATCAATGGCTGGGAACGGCTGAAACCAAACAAAAAGAATTCATGGTGGCCAGATAGGGCTATTCTCTTCTGACTGTCCCAGGGGACTCAAACAGAATCCATTTGTTTGATTGTTTGATTTTCAGTTTCACTCGTGTAGCGTACTTATCCACACACCATCGGCTTGTAGTTTGTCTGTGTCCTTGGATCTCAAGTGTGTCTCCTGTAAGTAAGCACGTAGGTATCTTGAGTTTTCATCCCTTCTTTAAACCCTGTGTCTTTTGTTTGCTGCACTCAGTGCCTGACCTTTTTTTCTGATGATTCAGAGCTGTGCACTTATTGCACTTAAAGAATTATTTTTACCATTAAGCTAAAATCACTTGAAGAACATTATGCTTACTATGCTCCCCCCTTCACCAAGTACCCCTGAAAAACCTCTTCAGTCGCTGTCGATCTGCATAGTTGGATGCTGTAGACCCCTTCACCATGTCCCTCCCAACAGACCCCGTTACAGTCGCTGTCCATCAGTGAGTAGTAAGATTCTATATGATCTCTACTAGCCTTCTCTGCGTTGTACAGCACTCCCCATGCCCCCTGGACCCCAAGCATTATACATGCTAAAACTAATGCCCCCATTCTTTCTCCTCACACTTATCCCTCCCTTCAGACCCACCCTGCCCAGTCCTTTTCCCTTTGGTAACTTTTAGTCAACTCTCGGGTTCTGTGAGTCTGCTGCTGTTTTTTTCCTTCACTTTTTCTTTGTTGTTATACTCCACACATGAGTGAAAACACTTGGTACTTGTCTTTCTCCGCCTGGCCTATTTCTCTGAACATACTACCGTCTAGCTCCATCCAGGTCATTGCAAATGGTAGTATTTGTTTTCTTCTTAAGGCTGCTTACTGCACTTTTTAAACTGGATTTCATTCTTCCTTTTTGTTTGTAGTTTAGCTATGTTATTCACCATTCAACTCCTCGTTATGAACAATAGCTTTGTGTCAATCGATATGTATCTGTATCTATCTATCTAATGGTCTGTCTGTCTATGTATGTATGTATGTATGAATGTATGTATGTACCTATGTATCTATGTATCTATCTTCCTATCATCTATCTATGATGTCTATCATCTATCAATCTATGTACCTATCTATCTATCTTTCATCTGTCATCTGTGTACCTATCTATCTATGAATCAAACATCTTTTTGTCTGCCCATCTATCCTTCTGTACAGAACAGTTAACAACATAGCCTATGTCTCTTCCCTACATTATGCTTCCAGAAATCTTGTAAGGTAACTAAGCCATAAAGAGAGCACTGTGTTCACCGATACACTTTCATGTAGAGTCAGCAGCGTGTGCTTACAAAACCAGTAAATGGAGGTGAAAGGACATGAACCTGTATCTCTGTCCTCTGTCCTCTTATACTTCCTGCTCGCTTGGTGACTTTATTTAGCCACATTCAGTGAGTAAGTGATCCCTGAAGACCACAAGTATCCTTCGTCTGGTCCGGTTGTCGACAGAAATGTGTACTTGTTTCTTTGCACACCACCATGTTTGAGGGACATCGGCGTGATCACTGCTGATAGGTGCAGGGACAAATATAAAGAAACACCTATTTCTGGACAGGAGCAGTTGGGAACAAAGAGTGTGTTGTGGAGTGAAGTGTTTCTTTGAGGGTCCAAACTTCCCTCCTTAGGTGGTTATTACTTCTTTACATTCGTGAACATCATAAAAAGCAATGATTTTAAAAGCCCAGACGCATATTGTTACAGCATTTCATTTGTTGAGGTGAGAGGAAATGAGAAGGAACTTGCTGCACCACTAAATCTATGCCTGAGCACTGCTGACATCAAAAAAAAGAATTCACGGTGGCTAGATAGGGCTATTTTCTACTGACTCTCTCTGGGGACTCAAACAGAATTCATTTGTTTGTTTGTTTCTTATTTTCACTTGTATAGGTAATCTGTCCACGCCCCTTCAGCTTGTAGTTTTTCTGTGTCCTTGGATCTCCAGTGAGACTCCAGTAAGGGAGCACGTAGGAGGTCTTGAGTTTTCATCAGTTCTTCTAACACTGTGTCTTTTGATTGGAGCACTCAAAGCCTGTACTTTTATTCTGATATTTGAGAGCTGTGCTCTTACTGCACTTTGAAATATTTTCTGTTCTCATTAATATACAATCACATGCAGAACATTATGTTTTCCAGTCTACACCCTTCACCAAGTCGCTGGCAAAAGCCAGTTACATTCGCTGTCCGTCAGCTTGTACTAAGATGCTGTAGAATCACTACATGTCTTCTCTGTGTTATGCAGCCGTACAAATGAACCCCCAAGTTACACACTATACATGCTAATCCTAATGCCCCCATTCTTTTTCCCCGCCCTTATTACTCCCTTTACACAAACCCTCCCCAGTTCCTCTCTTTTTGGTAACTGTTAGTCCACTCTCGGGTTCTCTGAGTCTGCTGCTGTCTTTTCCTTCAGTTTTTCTTTGTTATCATACTCCACACATGAGTGAAATCATTTGGTACATGTATTTCTCCTCCTTGAATATTTGACTGAGCATAATACCCTCTAGCTCCATCCACGTTATTGCAAATGATAGGATTTGTTTATTCTTATGGCTACCTACTGCACTTTTTAAACTGGATTTCATTCTTTTTTGTTTGTAGTTTCGCTATGTGCTTTCACCATTGCTCTCCTGGTTATGAGCAGTAGCTTTGTGTTAATCGATATGTACCTATATCTATCTATCTGTCTGTCTATCTATTTATCAATCAATCAATCAATCAATCTTCTTTTTGTCTGCCCATCTGTCCTTGTGTACAGAACAGTTAACCATATATCCTATATCACTTTCCTACACTATGCTTCCAAAAATCTTGCAAAGTATCTAGGCTGTAGAGAGAGCACTGGGTTCACCGAGACACTTGCAGGTCGAGTCGGCCGCGTGTACATACAAAACCAGGAAATGGTTGTGCCGGGACTTGAACCCGTGTCTCTATCCTCTGTCCTCTTTCATCTCCTTCTAACTTACTGTCTGTATTTAGCCACATTCTTTGACTAAGTGCTCCCTGAAGACCACAAGTATCATTCATCTGGGCCTGTTGTCGCGAGAAAAGTAAACTTGTTCTTTGCTAACCACCATGTTTGAAGGACATCAGCGTGATCACCGCCGATAGGACGGAGGGTCAAATGAAAAGGAACACCAATTTCTAGACAGGAGCAGTTGGGAGCCAAGAGTGTATTGTGGAGTGACGTGTTTATTTGAGTGTAAAACTTCCCTCTTTAGGTAGTTATTAGATCTTCACATTCGGGAACATCATAAAACCCACTGATTTCAAAGGCCCAGATGCTTATTATTACAGCAACTCAGTTGTTGATGTGAGAGAAAATGAGAAGTATGTTGCTGCACCACTAAATCAATGGCTGGGAACGGCTGAAACCAAACAAAAAGAATTCATGGTGCCAGATAGGGCTATTCTCTTCTGACTGTCCCAGGGGACTCAAACAGAATCCATTTGTTTGATTGTTTGATTTTCAGTTTCACTCGTGTAGCGTACTTATCCACACACCATCGGCTTGTAGTTTGTCTGTGTCCTTGGATCTCAAGTGTGTCTCCTGTAAGTAAGCACGTAGGTATCTTGAGTTTTCATCCCTTCTTTAAACCCTGTGTCTTTTGTTTGCTGCACTCAGTGCCTGACCTTTTTTTCTGATGATTCAGAGCTGTGCACTTATTGCACTTAAAGAATTATTTTTACCATTAAGCTAAAATCACTTGAAGAACATTATGCTTACTATGCTCCCCCCTTCACCAAGTACCCCTGAAAAACCTCTTCAGTCGCTGTCGATCTGCATAGTTGGATGCTGTAGACCCCTTCACCATGTCCCTCCCAACAGACCCCGTTACAGTCGCTGTCCATCAGTGAGTAGTAAGATTCTATATGATCTCTACTAGCCTTCTCTGCATTGTACAGCACTCCCCATGCCCCCTGGACCCCAAGCATTATACATGCTAAAACTAATGCCCCCATTCTTTCTCCTCACACTTATCCCTCCCTTCAGACCCACCCTGCCCAGTCCTTTTCCCTTTGGTAACTTTTAGTCAACTCTCGGGTTCTGTGAGTCTGCTGCTGTTTTTTTCCTTCACTTTTTCTTTGTTGTTATACTCCACACATGAGTGAAAACACTTGGTACTTGTCTTTCTCCGCCTGGCCTATTTATCTGAACATACTACCGTCTAGCTCCATCCAGGTCATTGCAAATGGTAGTATTTGTTTTCTTCTTAAGGCTGCTTACTGCACTTTTTAAACTGGATTTCATTCTTCCTTTTTGTTTGTAGTTTAGCTATGTTATTCACCATTCAACTCCTCGTTATGAACAATAGCTTTGTGTCAATCGATATGTATCTGTATCTATCTATCTAATGGTCTGTCTGTCTATGTATGTATGTATGTATGAATGTATGTATGTACCTATGTATCTATGTATCTATCTTCCTATCATCTATCTATGATGTCTATCATCTATCAATCTATGTACCTATCTATCTATCTTTCATCTGTCATCTGTGTACCTATCTATCTATGAATCAAACATCTTTTTGTCTGCCCATCTATCCTTCTGTACAGAACAGTTAACAACATAGCCTATGTCTCTTCCCTACATTATGCTTCCAGAAATCTTGTAAGGTAACTAAGCCATAAAGAGAGCACTGTGTTCACCGATACACTTTCATGTAGAGTCAGCAGCGTGTGCTTACAAAACCAGTAAATGGAGGTGAAAGGACATGAACCTGTATCTCTGTCCTCTGTCCTCTTATACTTCCTGCTCGCTTGGTGACTTTATTTAGCCACATTCAGTGAGTAAGTGATCCCTGAAGACCACAAGTATCCTTCGTCTGGTCCGGTTGTCGACAGAAATGTGTACTTGTTTCTTTGCACACCACCATGTTTGAGGGACATCGGCGTGATCACTGCTGATAGGTGCAGGGACAAATATAAAGAAACACCTATTTCTGGACAGGAGCAGTTGGGAACAAAGAGTGTGTTGTGGAGTGAAGTGTTTCTTTGAGGGTCCAAACTTCCCTCCTTAGGTGGTTATTACTTCTTTACATTCGTGAACATCATAAAAAGCAATGATTTTAAAAGCCCAGACGCATATTGTTACAGCATTTCATTTGTTGAGGTGAGAGGAAATGAGAAGGAAATTGCTGCACCACTAAATCTATGCCTGAGCACTGCTGACATCAAAAAAAAGAATTCACGGTGGCTAGATAGGGCTATTTTCTACTGACTCTCTCTGGGGACTCAAACAGAATTCATTTGTTTGTTTGTTTCTTATTTTCACTTGTATAGGTAATCTGTCCACGCCCCTTCAGCTTGTAGTTTGTCTGTGTCCTTGGATCTCCAGTGAGACTCCAGTAAGGGAGCACGTAGGAGGTCTTGAGTTTTCATCAGTTCTTCTAACACTGTGTCTTTTGATTGGAGCACTCAAAGCCTGTACTTTTATTCTGATATTTGAGAGCTGTGCTCTTACTGCACTTTGAAATATTTTCTGTTCTCATTAATATACAATCACATGCAGAACATTATGTTTTCCAGTCTACACCCTTCACCAAGTCCCTGGCAAAAGCCAGTTACATTCGCTGTCCGTCAGCTTGTACTAAGATGCTGTAGAATCACTACATGTCTTCTCTGTGTTATGCAGCCGTACAAATGACCCCCCAAGTTACACACTATACATGCTAATCCTAATGCCCCCATTCTTTTTCCCCGCCCTTATTACTCCCTTCCCACAAACCCTCCCCAGTTCCTCTCTTTTTGGTAACTGTTAGTCCACTCTCGGGTTCTCTGAGTCTGCTGCTGTCTTTTCCTTCAGTTTTTCTTTGTTATCATACTCCACACATGAGTGAAATCATTTGGTACATGTATTTCTCCTCCTTGAATATTTGACTGAGCATAATACCCTCTAGCTCCATCCACGTTATTGCAAATGATAGGATTTGTTTATTCTTATGGCTACCTACTGCACTTTTTAAACTGGATTTCATTCTTTTTTGTTTGTAGTTTCGCTATGTGCTTTCACCATTGCTCTCCTGGTTATGAGCAGTAGCTTTGTGTTAATCGATATGTACCTATATCTATCTATCTGTCTGTCTATCTATTTATCAATCAATCAATCAATCAATCATCTTTTTGTCTGCCCATCTGTCCTTGTATACAGAACAGTTAACCATATATCCTATATAACTTTCCTACACTATGCTTCCAAAAATCTTGCAAAGTATCTAGGCTGTAGAGAGAGCACTGGTTTCACCGAGTCACTTGCAGGTCGAGTCGGCCGCGTGTACCTACAAAACCTGGAAATGGTTGTGCCGGGACTTGAACCCGTGTCTCTATCCTCTGTCCTCTTTCATCTCCTTCTAACTTACTGTCTGTATTTAGCCACATTCTTTGACTAAGTGCTCCCTGAAGACCACAAGTATCATTCCTCAGGGCCTGTTGTCGCGAGAAATGTAAACTTGTTCTTTGCTAACCACCATGTTTGAAGGACATCAGCGTGATCACCGCCGATAGGACGGAGGGTCAAATGAAAAGGAACACCAATTTCTAGACAGGAGCAGTTGGGAGCCAAGAGTGTATTGTGGAGTGACGTGTTTATTTGAGTGTAAAACTTCCCTCTTTAGGTAGTTATTAGATCTTCACATTCGTGAACATCATAAAACCCACTGATTTCAAAGGCCCAGATGCTTATTATTACAGCAACTCAGTTGTTGATGTGAGAGAAAATGAGAAGTATGTTGCTGCACCACTAAATCAATGGCTGGGAACGGCTGAAACCAAACAAAAAGAATTCACGGTGGCCAGATAGGGCTATTTTCTTCTGACTGTCTCAGGGGACTCAAACAGAATCCATTTGTTTGATTGTTTGTTTTTCAGTTTCACTCGTGTAGCGTACTTATCCACACACCTTCGGCTTGTAGTTTGTCTGTGTCCTTGGATCTCAAGTGAGTCTCCTGTAAGTAAGCACGTAGGTATCTTGAGTTTTCATCCCTTCTTTTAACCCTGTGTCTTTTGTTTGCTGCACTCAGTGCCTGACCTTTTTTTCTGATGATTCAGAGCTGTGCACTTATTGCACTTAAAGAATTATTTTTATCATTAAGCTAAAATCACTTGAAGAACATTATGTTTACTATGCTCCCCCCTTCACCAAGTACCCCTGAAAAACCTCTTCAGTCGCTGTCGATCTGCGTAGTTGGATGCTGTAGACCCCTTCACCATGTCCCTCCCAACAGACCCCGTTACAGTCGCTGTCCATCAGTGAGTAGTAAGATGCTGTATGATCTCTACTAGCCTTCTCTGTGTTGTACAGCACTCCCCATGCCCCCTCGACCCCATGCATTATACATGCTAAAACTAATGCCCCCATTCTTTCTCCTCACACTTATCCCTCCCTTCAGACCCACCCTGCCCAGTCCTTTTCCCTTTGGTAACTTTTAGTCAACTCTCGGGTTCTGTGAGTCTGCTGCTGTTTTTTTCCTTCACTTTTTCTTTGTTGTTATACTCCACACATGAGTGAAAACACTTGGTACTTGTCTTTCTCCGCCTGGCCTATTTCTCTGAACATACTACCGGCTAGCTCCATCCAGGTCATTGCAAATGGTAGTATTTGTTTTCTTCTTAAGGCTGCTTACTGCACTTTTTAAACTGGATTTCATTCTTCCTTTTTGTTTGTAGTTTAGCTATGTTATTCACCATTCAACTCCTGGTTATGAACAATAGCTTTGTGTCAATCGATATGTATCTGTATCTATCTATCTAATGGTCTGTCTGTCTATGTATGTATGTATGTATGAATGTATGTATGTACCTATGTATCTATGTATCTATCTTCCTATCATCTATCTATGATGTCTATCATCTATCAATCTATGTACCTATCTATCTATCTTTCATCTGTCATCTGTGTACCTATCTATTTATGAATCAAACATCTTTTTGTCTGCCCATCTATCCTTCTGTACAGAACAGTTAACAACATAGCTTATGTCTCTTCCCTACATTATGCTTCCAGAAATCTTGTAAGGTAACTAAGCCATAAAGAGAGCACTGTGTTCACCGATACACTTTCATGTAGAGTCAGCAGCGTGTGCTTACAAAACCAGTAAATGGAGGTGAAAGGACATGAACCTGTATCTCTGTCCTCTGTCCTCTTATACTTCCTGCTCGCTTGGTGACTTTATTTAGCCACATTCAGTGAGTAAGTGATCCCTGAAGACCACAAGTATCCTTCGTCTGGTCCGGTTGTCGACAGAAATGTGTACTTGTTTCTTTGCACACCACCATGTTTGAGGGACATCGGCGTGATCACTGCTGATAGGTGCAGGGACAAATATAAAGAAACACCTATTTCTGGACAGGAGCAGTTGGGAACAAAGAGTGTGTTGTGGAGTGAAGTGTTTCTTTGAGGGTCCAAACTTCCCTCCTTAGGTGGTTATTACTTCTTTACATTCGTGAACATCATAAAAAGCAATGATTTTAAAAGCCCAGACGCATATTGTTACAGCATTTCATTTGTTGAGGTGAGAGGAAATGAGAAGGAAATTGCTGCACCACTAAATCTATGCCTGAGCACTGCTGACATCAAAAAAAAGAATTCACGGTGGCTAGATAGGGCTATTTTCTACTGACTCTCTCTGGGGACTCAAACAGAATTCATTTGTTTGTTTGTTTCTTATTTTCACTTGTATAGGTAATCTGTCCCCGCCCCTTCAGCTTGTAGTTTTTCTGTGTCCTTGGATCTCCAGTGAGACTCCAGTAAGGGAGCACGTAGGAGGTCTTGAGTTTTCATCAGTTCTTCTAACACTGTGTCTTTTGATTGGAGCACTCAAAGCCTGTACTTTTATTCTGATATTTGAGAGCTGTGCTCTTACTGCACTTTGAAATATTTTCTGTTCTCATTAATATACAATCACATGCAGAACATTATGTTTTCCAGTCTACACCCTTCACCAAGTCCACGGCAAAAGCCAGTTACATTCGCTGTCCGTCAGCTTGTACTAAGATGCTGTAGAATCACTACATGTCTTCTCTGTGTTATGCAGCCGTACAAATGAACCCCCAAGTTACACACTACACATGCTAATCCTAATGCCCCCATTCTTTTTCCCCGCCCTTATTACTCCCTTCCCACAAACCCTCCCCAGTTCCTCTCTTTTTGGTAACTGTTAGTCCACTCTCGGGTTCTCTGAGTCTGCTGCTGTCTTTTCCTTCAGTTTTTCTTTGTTATCATTCTCCACACATGAGTGAAATCATTTGGTACATGTATTTCTCCTCCTTGAATATTTGACTGAGCATAATACCCTCTAGCTCCATCCACGTTATTGCAAATGATAGGATTTGTTTATTCTTATGGCTACCTACTGCACTTTTTAAACAGGATTTCATTCTTTTTTGTTTGTAGTTTCGCTATGTGCTTTCACCATTGCTCTCCTGGTTATGAGCAGTAGCTTTGTGTTAATCGATATGTACCTATATCTATCTATCTGTCTGTCTATCTATTTATCAATCAATCAATCAATCAATCATCTTTTGTCTGCCCATCTGTCCTTGTATACAGAACAGTTAACCATATATCCTATATTACTTTCCTACACTATGCTTCCAAAAATCTTGCAAAGTATCTAGGCTGTAGAGAGAGCACTGGGTTCACCGAGACACTTGCAGGTCGAGTCGGCCGTGTGTACCTACAAAACCAGGAAATGGTTATGCCGGGACTTGAACCCGTGTCTCTATCCTCTGTCCTCTTTCATCTCCTTCTAACTTACTGTCTGTATTTAGCCACATTCTTTGACTAAGTGCTCCCTGAAGACCACAAGTATCATTCCTCTGGGCCTGTTGTCACGAGAAAAGTAAACTTGTTCTTTGCTAACCACCATGTTTGAAGGACATCAGCGTGATCACCGCCGATAGGACGGAGGGTCAAATAAAATGGAACACCAATTTCTAGACAGGTGCAGTTGGGAGCCAAGAGTGTATTGTGGGGTGACGTGTTTATTTGAGTGTCCAAACTTCCCTCTTTAGGTAGTCATTAGATCTTCCCATTCGTGAACATCATAAAACCCACTGATTTCAAAGGCCCAGATGCTTATTATTACAGCAACTCAGTTGTTGATGTGAGAGAAAATGAGAAGTATGTTGCTGCAGCACTAAATCAATGGCTGGGAACGGCTGAAACCAAACAAAAAGAATTCACGGTGGCCAGATAGGGCTATTTTCTTCTGACTGTCCCAGGGGACTCAAACAGAATCCATTTGTTTGATTGTTTGTTTTTCAGTTTCACTCGTGTAGCGTACTTATCCACACACCTTCGGCTTGTAGTTTGTCTGTGTCCTTGGATCTCAAGTGAGTCTCCTGTAAGTAAGCACGTAGGTATCTTGAGTTTTCATCCCTTCTTTTAACCCTGTGTCTTTTGTTTGCTGCACTCAGTGCCTGACCTTTTATTCTGATGATTCAGAGCTGTGCACTTATTGCACTTAAAGAATTATTTTTATCATTAAGCTAAAATCACTTGAAGAACATTATGCTTACTATGCTCCCCCCTTCACCAAGTACCCCTGAAAAACCTCTTCAGTCGCTGTCGATCTGCGTAGTTGGATGCTGTAGACCCCTTCACCATGTCCCTCCCAACAGACCCCGTTACAGTCGCTGTCCATCAGTGAGTAGTAAGATGCTATATGATCTCTACTAGCCTTCTCTGTGTTGTACAGCACTCCCCATGCCCCCTCGACCCCAAGCATTATACATGCTAAAACTAATGCCCCCATTCTTTCTCCTCACACTTATCCCTCCCTTCAGACCCACCCTGCCCAGTCCTTTTCCCTTTGGTAACTTTTAGTCAACTCTCGGGTTCTGTGAGTCTGCTGCTGTTTTTTTCCTTCACTTTTTCTTTGTTGTTATACTCCACACATGAGTGAAAACACTTGGTACTTGTCTTTCTCCGTCTGGCCTATTTCTCTGAACATACTACCGTCTAGCTCCATCCAGGTCATTGCAAATGGTAGTATTTGTTTTCTTCTTAAGGCTTCTTACTGCACTTTTTAAACTGGATTTCATTCTTCCTTTTTGTTTGTAGTTTAGCTATGTTATTCACAATTCAGCTCCTGGTTATGAACAATAGCTTTGTGTCAATCGATATATATCTGTATCTATCTATCTAATGGTCTGTCTGTCTATGTATGTATGTATTTATGCATGTATGTACCTATGTATCAATGTATCTATCTTCCTATCATCTATCTATGATGTCTATCATCTATCAATCTATGTACCTATCTATCTATCTTTCATCTGTCATCTGTGTACCTATCTATGAATCAAACATCTTTTTGTCTGCCCATCTATCCTTCTGTACAGAACAGTTAACAACATAGCCTATGTCTCTTCCCTACATTATGCTTCCAGAAATCTTGTAAGGTAACTAAGCCATAAAGAGAGCACTGTGTTCACCGATACACTTTAATGTAGAGTCAGCAGCGTGTGCTTACAAAACCAGTAAATGGAGGTGAAAGGACATGATCCTGTATCTCTGTCCTCTGTCCTCTTATACTTCCTGCTCGCTTGGTGACTTTATTTAGCCACATTCAGTGAGTAAGTGATCCCTGAAGACCACAAGTATCCTTCGTCTGGTCCGGTTGTGGACAGAAATGTGTACTTGTTTCTTTGCACACCAGCATGTTTGAGGGACATTGGCGTGATCACTGCTGATAGGTGCAGGGACATATATATAGTAACACCTATTTCTGGACAGGAGCAGTTGGGAACAAAGAGTGTGTTGTGGAGTGAAGTGTTTATTTGTGGGTCCAAACTTCCCTCCTTAGGTGGTTATTACTTCTTTACATTCGTGAACATCATAAAAAGCAATGATTTTAAAAGCCCAGACGCATATTGTTACAGCAATTCATTTGCTGAGGTGAGAGGAAATGAGAAGGAACTTGCTGCACCACTAAATCTATGCCTGAGCACTGCTGACATCGAACAAAAAGAATTCACGGTGGCTAGATAGGGCTATTTTCTACTGACTCTCTCTGGGGATTCAAACAGAATTCATTTGTTTGTTTGTTTCTTATTTTCACTTGTATAGGTAATCTGTCCACGCCCCTTCAGCTTGTAGTTTGTCTGTGTCCTTGGATCTCCAGTGAGACTCCAGTAAGGGAGCACGTAGGAGGTCTTGAGTTTTCATCAGTTCTTCTAACACTGTGTCTTTTGATTGGAGCACTCAAAGCCTGTACTTTTATTCTGATATTTGAGAGCTGTGCTCTTACTGCACTTTGAAATATTTTCTGTTCTCATTAATATACAATCACATGCAGAACATTATGTTTTCCAGTCTACACCCTTCACCAAGTCCCCGGCAAAAGCCAGTTACAGTCGCTGTCCGTCAGCGTGTACTAAGATGCTGTAGAATCACTACATGTCTTCTCTGTGTTATGCAGCCGTACAAATGACCCCCCAAGTTACACACTATACATGCTAATCCTAATGCCCCCATTCTTTTTCCCCGCCCTTATTACTCCCTTCCCACAAACCCTCCCCAGTTCCTCTCTTTTTGGTAACTGTTAGTCCACTCTCGGGTTCTCTGAGTCTGCTGCTGTCTTTTCCTTCAGTTTTTCTTTGTTATCATACTCCACACATGAGTGAAATCATTTGGTACATGTATTTCTCCTCCTTGAATATTTGACTGAGCATAATACCCTCTAGTTCCATCCACGTTATTGCAAATGATAGGATTTGTTTATTCTTATGGCTACCTACTGCACTTTTTAAACTGGATTTCTTTCTTTTTTGTTTGTAGTTTCGCTATGTGCTTTCACCATTGCTCTCCTGGTTATGAGCAGTAGCTTTGTGTTAATCGATATGTACCTATATCTATCTATCTGTCTGTCTATCTATTTATTAATCAATCAATCAATCAATCATCTTTTGTCTGCCCATCTGTCCTTGTATACAGAACAGTTAACCATATATCCTATATAACTTTCCTACAGTATGCTTCCAAAAATCTTGCAAAGTATCTAGGCTGTAGTGAGAGCACTGGGTTCACCGAGTCACTTGCAGGTCGAGTCGGCCGCGTGTACCTACAAAACCAGGAAATGGTTGTGCCGGGACTTGAACCCGTGTCTCTATCCTCTGTCCTCTTTCATCTCCTTCTAACTTACTGTCTGTATTTAGCCACATTCTTTGACTAAGTGCTCCCTGAAGACCACAAGTATCATTCCTCAGGGCCTGTTGTCGCGAGAAATGTAAACTTGTTCTTTGCTAACCACCATGTTTGAAGGACATCAGCGTGATCACCGCCGATAGGACGGAGGGTCAAATGAAAAGGAACACCAATTTCTAGACAGGAGCAGTTGGGAGCCAAGAGTGTATTGTGGAGTGACGTGTTTATTTGAGTGTAAAACTTCCCTCTTTAGGTAGTTATTAGATCTTCACATTCGTGAACATCATAAAACCCACTGATTTCAAAGGCCCAGATGCTTATTATTACAGCAACTCAGTTGTTGATGTGAGAGAAAATGAGAAGTATGTTGCTGCACCACTAAATCAATGGCTGGGAACGGCTGAAACCAAACAAAAAGAATTCACGGTGGCCAGATAGGGCTATTTTCTTCTGACTGTCTCAGGGGACTCAAACAGAATCCATTTGTTTGATTGTTTGTTTTTCAGTTTCACTCGTGTAGCGTACTTATCCACACACCTTCGGCTTGTAGTTTGTCTGTGTCCTTGGATCTCAAGTGAGTCTCCTGTAAGTAAGCACGTAGGTATCTTGAGTTTTCATCCCTTCTTTTAACCCTGTGTCTTTTGTTTGCTGCACTCAGTGCCTGACCTTTTTTTCTGATGATTCAGAGCTGTGCACTTATTGCACTTAAAGAATTATTTTTATCATTAAGCTAAAATCACTTGAAGAACATTGTTTACTATGCTCCCCCCTTCACCAAGTACCCCTGAAAAACCTCTTCAGTCGCTGTCGATCTGCGTAGTTGGATGCTGTAGACCCCTTCACCATGTCCCTCCCAACAGACCCCGTTACAGTCGCTGTCCATCAGTGAGTAGTAAGATGCTGTATGATCTCTACTAGCCTTCTCTGCGTTGTACAGCACTCCCCATGCCCCCTCGACCCCAAGCATTATACATGCTAAAACTAATGCCCCCATTCTTTCTCCTCACACTTATCCCTCCCTTCAGACCCACCCTGCCCAGTCCTTTTCCCTTTGGTAACTTTTAGTCAACTCTCGGGTTCTGTGAGTCTGCTGCTGTTTTTTTCCTTCACTTTTTCTTTGTTGTTATACTCCACACATGAGTGAAAACACTTGGTACTTGTCTTTCTCCGCCTGGCCTATTTCTCTGAACATACTACCGGCTAGCTCCATCCAGGTCATTGCAAATGGTAGTATTTGTTTTCTTCTTAAGGCTGCTTACTGCACTTTTTAAACTGGATTTCATTCTTCCTTTTTGTTTGTAGTTTAGCTATGTTATTCACCATTCAACTCCTGGTTATGAACAATAGCTTTGTGTCAATCGATATGTATCTGTATCTATCTATCTAATGGTCTGTCTGTCTATGTATGTATGTATGTATGAATGTATGTATGTACCTATGTATCTATGTATCTATCTTCCTATCATCTATCTATGATGTCTATCATCTATCAATCTATGTACCTATCTATCTATCTTTCATCTGTCATCTGTGTACCTATCTATCTATGAATCAAACATCTTTTTGTCTGCCCATCTATCCTTCTGTACAGAACAGTTAACAACATAGCCTATGTCTCTTCCCTACATTATGCTTCCAGAAATCTTGTAAGGTAACTAAGCCATAAAGAGAGCACTGTGTTCACCGATACACTTTCATGTAGAGTCAGCAGCGTGTGCTTACAAAACCAGTAAATGGAGGTGAAAGGACATGAACCTGTATCTCTGTCCTCTGTCCTCTTATACTTCCTGCTCGCTTGGTGACTTTATTTAGCCACATTCAGTGAGTAAGTGATCCCTGAAGACCACAAGTATCCTTCGTCTGGTCCGGTTGTCGACAGAAATGTGTACTTATTTCTTTGCACACCACCATGTTTGAGGGACATCGGCGTGATCACTGCTGATAGGTGCAGGGACAAATATAAAGAAACACCTATTTCTGGACAGGAGCAGTTGGGAACAAAGAGTGTGTTGTGGAGTGAAGTGTTTCTTTGAGGGTCCAAACTTCCCTCCTTAGGTGGTTATTACTTCTTTACATTCGTGAACGTCATAAAAAGCAATGATTTTAAAAGCCCAGACGCATATTGTTACAGCATTTCATTTGTTGAGGTGAGAGGAAATGAGAAGGAAATTGCTGCACCACTAAATCTATGCCTGAGCACTGCTGACATCAAAAAAAAGAATTCACGGTGGCTAGATAGGGCTATTTTCTACTGACTCTCTCTGGGGACTCAAACAGAATTCATTTGTTTGTTTGTTTCTTATTTTCACTTGTATAGGTAATCTGTCCCCGCCCCTTCAGCTTGTAGTTTTTCTGTGTCCTTGGATCTCCAGTGAGACTCCAGTAAGGGAGCACGTAGGAGGTCTTGAGTTTTCATCAGTTCTTCTAACACTGTGTCTTTTGATTGGAGCACTCAAAGCCTGTACTTTTATTCTGATATTTGAGAGCTGTGCTCTTACTGCACTTTGAAATATTTTCTGTTCTCATTAATATACAATCACATGCAGAACATTATGTTTTCCAGTCTACACCCTTCACCAAGTCCCCGGCAAAAGCCAGTTACAGTCGCTGTCCGTCAGCGTGTACTAAGATGCTGTAGAATCACTACATGTCTTCTCTGTGTTATGCAGCCGTACAAATGACCCCCCAAGTTACACACTATACATGCTAATCCTAATGCCCCCATTCTTTTTCCCCGCCCTTATTACTCCCTTCCCACAAACCCTCCCCAGTTCCTCTCTTTTTGGTAACTGTTAGTCCACTCTCGGGTTCTCTGAGTCTGCTGCTGTCTTTTCCTTCAGTTTTTCTTTGTTATCATACTCCACACATGAGTGAAATCATTTGGTACATGTATTTCTCCTCCTTGAATATTTGACTGAGCATAATACCCTCTAGTTCCATCCACGTTATTGCAAATGATAGGATTTGTTTATTCTTATGGCTACCTACTGCACTTTTTAAACTGGATTTCATTCTTTTTTGTTTGTAGTTTCGCTATGTGCTTTCACCATTGCTCTCCTGGTTATGAGCAGTAGCTTTGTGTTAATCGATATGTACCTATATCTATCTATCTGTCTGTCTATCTATTTATTAATCAATCAATCAATCAATCATCTTTTGTCTGCCCATCTGTCCTTGTATACAGAACAGTTAACCATATATCCTATATAACTTTCCTACAGTATGCTTCCAAAAATCTTGCAAAGTATCTAGGCTGTAGTGAGAGCACTGGGTTCACCGAGTCACTTGCAGGTCGAGTCGGCCGCGTGTACCTACAAAACCAGGAAATGGTTGTGCCTGGACTTGAACCCGTGTCTCTATCCTCTGTCCTCTTTCATCTCCTTCTAACTTACTGTCTGTATTTAGCCACATTCTTTGACTAAGTGCTCCCTGAAGACCACAAGTATCATTCCTCAGGGCCTGTTGTCGCGAGAAATGTAAACTTGTTCTTTGCTAACCACCATGTTTGAAGGACATCAGCGTGATCACCGCCGATAGGACGGAGGGTCAAATGAAAAGGAACACCAATTTCTAGACAGGAGCAGTTGGGAGCCAAGAGTGTATTGTGGAGTGACGTGTTTATTTGAGTGTAAAACTTCCCTCTTTAGGTAGTTATTAGATCTTCACATTCGTGAACATCATAAAACCCACTGATTTCAAAGGCCCAGATGCTTATTATTACAGCAACTCAGTTGTTGATGTGAGAGAAAATGAGAAGTATGTTGCTGCACCACTAAATCAATGGCTGGGAACAGCTGAAACCAAACAAAAAGAATTCACGGTGGCCAGATAGGGCTATTTTCTTCTGACTGTCTCAGGGGACTCAAACAGAATCCATTTGTTTGATTGTTTGTTTTTCAGTTTCACTCGTGTAGCGTACTTATCCACACACCTTCGGCTTGTAGTTTGTCTGTGTCCTTGGATCTCAAGTGAGTCTCCTGTAAGTAAGCACGTAGGTATCTTGAGTTTTCATCCCTTCTTTTAACCCTGTGTCTTTTGTTTGCTGCACTCAGTGCCTGACCTTTTTTTCTGATGATTCAGTGCTGTGCACTTATTGCACTTAAAGAATTATTTTTATCATTAAGCTAAAATCACTTGAAGAACATTATGTTTACTATGCTCCCCCCTTCACCAAGTACCCCTGAAAAACCTCTTCAGTCGCTGTCGATCTGCGTAGTTGGATGCTGTAGACCCCTTCACCATGTCCCTCCCAACAGACCCCGTTACAGTCGCTGTCCATCAGTGAGTAGTAAGATGCTGTATGATCTCTACTAGCCTTCTCTGCGTTGTACAGCACTCCCCATGCCCCCTCGACCCCAAGCATTATACATGCTAAAACTAATGCCCCCATTCTTTCTCCTCACACTTATCCCTCCCTTCAGACCCACCCTGCCCAGTCCTTTTCCCTTTGGTAACTTTTAGTCAACTCTCGGGTTCTGTGAGTCTGCTGCTGTTTTTTTCCTTCACTTTTTCTTTGTTGTTATACTCCACACATGAGTGAAAACACTTGGTACTTGTCTTTCTCCGCCTGGCCTATTTCTCTGAACATACTACCGGCTAGCTCCATCCAGGTCATTGCAAATGGTAGTATTTGTTTTCTTCTTAAGGCTGCTTACTGCACTTTTTAAACTGGATTTCATTCTTCCTTTTTGTTTGTAGTTTAGCTATGTTATTCACCATTCAACTCCTGGTTATGAACAATAGCTTTGTGTCAATCGATATGTATCTGTATCTATCTATCTAATGGTCTGTCTGTCTATGTATGTATGTATGTATGAATGTATGTATGTACCTATGTATCTATGTATCTATCTTCCTATCATCTATCTATGATGTCTATCATCTATCAATCTATGTACCTATCTATCTATCTTTCATCTGTCATCTGTGTACCTATCTATCTATGAATCAAACATCTTTTTGTCTGCCCATCTATCCTTCTGTACAGAACAGTTAACAACATAGCCTATGTCTCTTCCCTACATTATGCTTCCAGAAATCTTGTAAGGTAACTAAGCCATAAAGAGAGCACTGTGTTCACCGATACACTTTCATGTAGAGTCAGCAGCGTGTGCTTACAAAACCAGTAAATGGAGGTGAAAGGACATGAACCTGTATCTCTGTCCTCTGTCCTCTTATACTTCCTGCTCGCTTGGTGACTTTATTTAGCCACATTCAGTGAGTAAGTGATCCCTGAAGACCACAAGTATCCTTCGTCTGGTCCGGTTGTCGACAGAAATGTGTACTTGTTTCTTTGCACACCACCATGTTTGAGGGACATCGGCGTGATCACTGCTGATAGGTGCAGGGACAAATATAAAGAAACACCTATTTCTGGACAGGAGCAGTTGGGAACAAAGAGTGTGTTGTGGAGTGAAGTGTTTCTTTGAGGGTCCAAACTTCCCTCCTTAGGTGGTTATTACTTCTTTACATTCGTGAACGTCATAAAAAGCAATGATTTTAAAAGCCCAGACGCATATTGTTACAGCATTTCATTTGTTGAGGTGAGAGGAAATGAGAAGGAAATTGCTGCACCACTAAATCTATGCCTGAGCACTGCTGACATCAAAAAAAAGAATTCACGGTGGCTAGATAGGGCTATTTTCTACTGACTCTCTCTGGGGACTCAAACAGAATTCATTTGTTTGTTTGTTTCTTATTTTCACTTGTATAGGTAATCTGTCCCCGCCCCTTCAGCTTGTAGTTTTTCTGTGTCCTTGGATCTCCAGTGAGACTCCAGTAAGGGAGCACGTAGGAGGTCTTGAGTTTTCATCAGTTCTTCTAACACTGTGTCTTTTGATTGGAGCACTCAAAGCCTGTACTTTTATTCTGATATTTGAGAGCTGTGCTCTTACTGCACTTTGAAATATTTTCTGTTCTCATTAATATACAATCACATGCAGAACATTATGTTTTCCAGTCTACACCCTTCACCAAGTCCCCGGCAAAAGCCAGTTACATTCGCTGTCCGTCAGCTTGTACTAAGATGCTGTAGAATCACTACATGTCTTCTCTGTGTTATGCAGCCGTACAAATGAACCCCCAAGTTACACACTACACATGCTAATCCTAATGCCCCCATTCTTTTTCCCCGCCCTTATTACTCCCTTCCCACAAACCCTCCCCAGTTCCTCTCTTTTTGGTAACTGTTAGTCCACTCTCGGGTTCTCTGAGTCTGCTGCTGTCTTTTCCTTCAGTTTTTCTTTGTTATCATTCTCCACACATGAGTGAAATCATTTGGTACATGTATTTCTCCTCCTTGAATATTTGACTGAGCATAATACCCTCTAGCTCCATCCACGTTATGGCAAATGATAGGATTTTTTTATTCTTATGGCTACCTACTGCACTTTTTAAACAGGATTTCATTCTTTTTTGTTTGTAGTTTCACTATGTGCTTTCACCATTGCTCTCCTGGTTATGAGCAGTAGCTTTGTGTTAATCGATATGTACCTATATCTATCTATCTGTCTGTCTATCTATTTATCAATCAATCAATCAATCAATCATCTTTTGTCTGCCCATCTGTCCTTGTATACAGAACAGTTAACCATATATCCTATATTACTTTCCTACACTATGCTTCCAAAAATCTTGCAAAGTATCTAGGCTGTAGAGAGAGCACTGGGTTCACCGAGACACTTGCAGGTCGAGTCGGCCGTGTGTACCTACAAAACCAGGAAATGGTTGTGCCGGGACTTGAACCCGTGTCTCTATCCTCTGTCCTCTTTCATCTCCTTCTAACTTACTGTCTGTATTTAGCCACATTCTTTGACTAAGTGCTCCCTGAAGACCACAAGTATCATTCCTCTGGGCCTGTTGTCACGAGAAAGTTAAACTTGTTCTTTGCTAACCACCATGTTTGAAGGACATCAGCGTGATCACCGCCGATAGGACGGAGGGTCAAATAAAATGGAACACCAATTTCTAGACAGGTGCAGTTGGGAGCCAAGAGTGTATTGTGGGGTGACGTGTTTATTTGAGTGTCCAAACTTCCCTCTTTAGGTAGTCATTAGATCTTCCCATTCGTGAACATCATAAAACCCACTGATTTCAAAGGCCCAGATGCTTATTATTACAGCAACTCAGTTGTTGATGTGAGAGAAAATGAGAAGTATGTTGCTGCACCACCAAATCAATGGCTGGGAATGGCTGAAACCAAACAAAAAGAATTCACGGTGGCCAGATAGGGCTATTTTCTTCTGACTGTCCCAGGGGACTCAAACAGAATCCATTTGTTTGATTGTTTGTTTTTCAGTTTCACTCGTGTAGCGTACTTATCCACACACCTTCGGCTTGTAGTTTGTCTGTGTCCTTGGATCTCAAGTGAGTCTCCTGTAAGTAAGCACGTAGGTATCTTGAGTTTTCATCCCTTCTTTTAACCCTGTGTCTTTTGTTTGCTGCACTCAGTGCCTGACCTTTTATTCTGATGATTCAGAGCTGTGCACTTATTGCACTTAAAGAATTATTTTTATCATTAAGCTAAAATCACTTGAAGAACATTATGCTTACTATGCTCCCCCCTTCACCAAGTACCCCTGAAAAACCTCTTCAGTCGCTGTCGATCTGCGTAGTTGGATGCTGTAGACCCCTTCACCATGTCCCTCCCAACAGACCCCGTTACAGTCGCTGTCCATCAGTGAGTAGTAAGATGCTATATGATCTCTACTAGCCTTCTCTGTGTTGTACAGCACTCCCCATGCCCCCTCGACCCCAAGCATTATACATGCTAAAACTAATGCCCCCATTCTTTCTCCTCACACTTATCCCTCCCTTCAGACCCACCCTGCCCAGTCCTTTTCCCTTTGGTAACTTTTAGTCAACTCTCGGGTTCTGTGAGTCTGCTGCTGTTTTTTTCCTTCACTTTTTCTTTGTTGTTATACTCCACACATGAGTGAAAACACTTGGTACTTGTCTTTCTCCGCCTGGCCTATTTCTCTGAACATACTACCGGCTAGCTCCATCCAGGTCATTGCAAATGGTAGTATTTGTTTTCTTCTTAAGGCTGCTTACTGCACTTTTTAAACTGGATTTCATTCTTCCTTTTTGTTTGTAGTTTAGCTATGTTATTCACCATTCAACTCCTGGTTATGAACAATAGCTTTGTGTCAATCGATATGTATCTGTATCTATCTATCTAATGGTCTGTCTGTCTATGTATGTATGTATGTATGAATGTATGTATGTACCTATGTATCTATGTATCTATCTTCCTATCATCTATCTATGATGTCTATCATCTATCAATCTATGTACCTATCTATCTATCTTTCATCTGTCATCTGTGTACCTATCTATCTATGAATCAAACATCTTTTTGTCTGCCCATCTATCCTTCTGTACAGAACAGTTAACAACATAGCCTATGTCTCTTCCCTACATTATGCTTCCAGAAATCTTGTAAGGTAACTAAGCCATAAAGAGAGCACTGTGTTCACCGATACACTTTCATGTAGAGTCAGCAGCGTGTGCTTACAAAACCAGTAAATGGAGGTGAAAGGACATGAACCTGTATCTCTGTCCTCTGTCCTCTTATACTTCCTGCTCGCTTGGTGACTTTATTTAGCCACATTCAGTGAGTAAGTGATCCCTGAAGACCACAAGTATCCTTCGTCTGGTCCGGTTGTCGACAGAAATGTGTACTTGTTTCTTTGCACACCACCATGTTTGAGGGACATCGGCGTGATCACTGCTGATAGGTGCAGGGACAAATATAAAGAAACACCTATTTCTGGACAGGAGCAGTTGGGAACAAAGAGTGTGTTGTGGAGTGAAGTGTTTCTTTGAGGGTCCAAACTTCCCTCCTTAGGTGGTTATTACTTCTTTACATTCGTGAACGTCATAAAAAGCAATGATTTTAAAAGCCCAGACGCATATTGTTACAGCAATTCATTTGCTGAGGTGAGAGGAAATGAGAAGGAACTTGCTGCACCACTAAATCTATGCCTGAGCACTGCTGACATCGAACAAAAAGAATTCACGGTGGCTAGATAGGGCTATTTTCTACTGACTCTCTCTGGGGACTCAAACAGAATTCATTTGTTTGTTTGTTTCTTATTTTCACTTGTATAGGTAATCTGTCCACGCCCCTTCAGCTTGTAGTTTGTCTGTGTCCTTGGATTTCCAGTGAGACTCCAGTAAGGGAGCACGTAGGAGGTCTTGAGTTTTCATCAGTTCTTCTAACACTGTGTCTTTTGATTGGAGCACTCAAAGCCTGTACTTTTATTCTGATATTTGAGAGCTGTGCTCTTACTGCACTTTGAAATATTTTCTGTTCTCATTAATATACAATCACATGCAGAACATTATGTTTTCCAGTCTACACCCTTCACCAAGTCCCCGGCAAAAGCCAGTTACAGTCGCTGTCCGTCAGCGTGTACTAAGATGCTGTAGAATCACTACATGTCTTCTCTGTGTTATGCAGCCGTACAAATGACCCCCCAAGTTACACACTATACATGCTAATCCTAATGCCACCATTCTTTTTCCCCGCCCTTATTACTCCCTTCCCACAAACCCTCCCCAGTTCCTCTCTTTTTGGTAACTGTTAGTCCACTCTCGGGTTCTCTGAGTCTGCTGCTGTCTTTTCCTTCAGTTTTTCTTTGTTATCATACTCCACACATGAGTGAAATCATTTGGTACATGTATTTCTCCTCCTTGAATATTTGACTGAGCATAATACCCTCTAGCTCCATCCACGTTATGGCAAATGATAGGATTTTTTTATTCTTATGGCTACCTACTGCACTTTTTAAACAGGATTTCATTCTTTTTTGTTTGTAGTTTCACTATGTGCTTTCACCATTGCTCTCCTGGTTATGAGCAGTAGCTTTGTGTTAATCGATATGTACCTATATCTATCTATCTGTCTGTCTATCTATTTATCAATCAATCAATCAATCAATCATCTTTTGTCTGCCCATCTGTCCTTGTATACAGAACAGTTAACCATATATCCTATATTACTTTCCTACACTATGCTTCCAAAAATCTTGCAAAGTATCTAGGCTGTAGAGAGAGCACTGGGTTCACCGAGACACTTGCAGGTCGTGTCGGCCGTGTGTACCTACAAAACCAGGAAATGGTTGTGCCGGGACTTGAACCCGTGTCTCTATCCTCTGTCCTCTTTCATCTCCTTCTAACTTACTGTCTGTATTTAGCCACATTCTTTGACTAAGTGCTCCCTGAAGACCACAAGTATCATTCCTCTGGGCCTGTTGTCACGAGAAAGTTAAACTTGTTCTTTGCTAACCACCATGTTTGAAGGACATCAGCGTGATCACCGCCGATAGGACGGAGGGTCAAATAAAATGGAACACCAATTTCTAGACAGGTGCAGTTGGGAGCCAAGAGTGTATTGTGGGGTGACGTGTTTATTTGAGTGTCCAAACTTCCCTCTTTAGGTAGTCATTAGATCTTCCCATTCGTGAACATCATAAAACCCACTGATTTCAAAGGCCCAGATGCTTATTATTACAGCAACTCAGTTGTTGATGTGAGAGAAAATGAGAAGTATGTTGCTGCACCACCAAATCAATGGCTGGGAATGGCTGAAACCAAACAAAAAGAATTCACGGTGGCCAGATAGGGCTATTTTCTTCTGACTGTCCCAGGGGACTCAAACAGAATCCATTTGTTTGATTGTTTGTTTTTCAGTTTCACTCGTGTAGCGTACTTATCCACACACCTTCGGCTTGTAGTTTGTCTGTGTCCTTGGATCTCAAGTGAGTCTCCTGTAAGTAAGCACGTAGGTATCTTGAGTTTTCATCCCTTCTTTTAACCCTGTGTCTTTTGTTTGCTGCACTCAGTGCCTGACCTTTTATTCTGATGATTCAGAGCTGTGCACTTATTGCACTTAAAGAATTATTTTTATCATTAAGCTAAAATCACTTGAAGAACATTATGCTTACTATGCTCCCCCCTTCACCAAGTACCCCTGAAAAACCTCTTCAGTCGCTGTCGATCTGCGTAGTTGGATGCTGTAGACCCCTTCACCATGTCCCTCCCAACAGACCCCGTTACAGTCGCTGTCCATCAGTGAGTAGTAAGATGCTATATGATCTCTACTAGCCTTCTCTGTGTTGTACAGCACTCCCCATGCCCCCTCGACCCCAAGCATTATACATGCTAAAACTAATGCCCCCATTCTTTCTCCTCACACTTATCCCTCCCTTCAGACCCACCCTGCCCAGTCCTTTTCCCTTTGGTAACTTTTAGTCAACTCTCGGGTTCTGTGAGTCTGCTGCTGTTTTTTTCCTTCACTTTTTCTTTGTTGTTATACTCCACACATGAGTGAAAACACTTGGTACTTGTCTTTCTCCGCCTGGCCTATTTCTCTGAACATACTACCGGCTAGCTCCATCCAGGTCATTGCAAATGGTAGTATTTGTTTTCTTCTTAAGGCTGCTTACTGCACTTTTTAAACTGGATTTCATTCTTCCTTTTTGTTTGTAGTTTAGCTATGTTATTCACCATTCAACTCCTGGATATGAACAATAGCTTTGTGTCAATCGATATGTATCTGTATCTATCTATCTAATGGTCTGTCTGTCTATGTATGTATGTATGTATGAATGTATGTATGTACCTATGTATCTATGTATCTATCTTCCTATCATCTATCTATGATGTCTATCATCTATCAATCTATGTACCTATCTATCTATCTTTCATCTGTCATCTGTGTACCTATCTATCTATGAATCAAACATCTTTTTGTCTGCCCATCTATCCTTCTGTACAGAACAGTTAACAACATAGCCTATGTCTCTTCCCTACATTATGCTTCCAGAAATCTTGTAAGGTAACTAAGCCATAAAGAGAGCACTGTGTTCACCGATACACTTTCATGTAGAGTCAGCAGCGTGTGCTTACAAAACCAGTAAATGGAGGTGAAAGGACATGACCCTGTATCTCTGTCCTCTGTCCTCTTATACTTCCTGCTCGCTTGGTGACTTTATTTAGCCACATTCAGTGAGTAAGTGATCCCTGAAGACCACAAGTATCCTTCGTCTGGTCCGGTTGTCGACAGAAATGTGTACTTGTTTCTTTGCACACCACCATGTTTGAGGGACATCGGCGTGATCACTGCTGATAGGTGCAGGGACAAATATGAAGAAACACCTATTTCTGGACAGGAGCAGTTGGGAACAAAGAGTGTGTTGTGGAGTGAAGTGTTTCTTTGAGGGTCCAAACTTCCCTCCTTAGGTGGTTATTACTTCTTTACATTCGTGAACGTCATAAAAAGCAATGATTTTAAAAGCCCAGACGCATATTGTTACAGCATTTCATTTGTTGAGGTGAGAGGAAATGAGAAGGAAATTGCTGCCCCACTAAATCTATGCCTGAGCACTGCTGACATCAAAAAAAAGAATTCACGGTGGCTAGATAGGGCTATTCTCTACTGACTCTCTCTGGGGACTCAAACAGAATTCATTTGTTTGTTTGTTTCTTATTTTCACTTGTATAGGTAATCTGTCCCCGCCCCTTCAGCTTGTAGTTTTTCTGTGTCCTTGGATCTCCAGTGAGACTCCAGTAAGGGAGCACGTAGGAGGTCTTGAGTTTTCATCAGTTCTTCTAACACTGTGTCTTTTGATTGGAGCACTCAAAGCCTGTACTTTTATTCTGATATTTGAGAGCTGTGCTCTTACTGCACTTTGAAATATTTTCTGTTCTCATTAATATACAATCACATGCAGAACATTATGTTTTCCAGTCTACACCCTTCACCAAGTCCCCGGCAAAAGCCAGTTACACTCGCTGTCCGTCAGCTTGTACTAAGATGCTGTAGAATCACTACATGTCTTCTCTGTGTTATGCAGCCGTACAAATGAACCCCCAAGTTACACACTACACATGCTAATCCTAATGCCCCCATTCTTTTTCCCCGCCCTTATTACTCCCTTCCCACAAACCCTCCCCAGTTCCTCTCTTTTTGGTAACTGTTAGTCCACTCTCGGGTTCTCTGAGTCTGCTGCTGTCTTTTCCTTCAGTTTTTCTTTGTTATCATTCTCCACACATGAGTGAAATCATTTGGTACATGTATTTCTCCTCCTTGAATATTTGACTGAGCATAATACCCTCTAGCTCCATCCACGTTATTGCAAATGATAGGATTTGTTTATTCTTATGGCTACCTACTGCACTTTTTAAACAGGATTTCATTCTTTTTTGTTTGTAGTTTCACTATGTGCTTTCACCATTGCTCTCCTGTTTATGAGCAGTAGCTTTGTGTTAATCGATATGTACCTATATCTATCTATCTGTCTGTCTATCTATTTATCAATCAATCAATCAATCAATCATCTTTTGTCTGCCCATCTGTCCTTGTATACAGAACAGTTAACCATATATCCTATATTACTTTCCTACACTATGCTTCCAAAAATCTTGCAAAGTATCTAGGCTGTAGAGAGAGCACTGGGTTCACCGAGACACTTGCAGGTCGAGTCGGCCGTGTGTACCTACAAAACCAGGAAATATTTGTGCCGGGACTTGAACCCGTGTCTCTATCCTCTGTCCTCTTTCATCTCCTTCTAACTTACTGTCTGTATTTAGCCACATTCTTTGACTAAGTGCTCCCTGAAGACCACAAGTATCATTCCTCTGGGCCTGTTGTCACGAGAAAAGTAAACTTGTTCTTTGCTAACCACCATGTTTGAAGGACATCAGCGTGATCACCGCCGATAGGACGGAGGGTCAAATAAAATGGAACACCAATTTCTAGACAGGTGCAGTTGGGAGCCAAGAGTGTATTGTGGGGTGACGTTTTTATTTGAGTGTCCAAACTTCCCTCTTTAGGTAGTCATTAGATCTTCCCATTCGTGAACATCATAAAACCCACTGATTTCAAAGGCCCAGATGCTTATTATTACAGCAACTCAGTTGTTGATGTGAGAGAAAATGAGAAGTATGTTGCTGCACCACCAAATCAATGGCTGGGAATGGCTGAAACCAAACAAAAAGAATTCACGGTGGCCAGATAGGGCTATTTTCTTCTGACTGTCCCAGGGGACTCAAACAGAATCCATTTGTTTGATTGTTTGTTTTTCAGTTTCACTCGTGTAGCGTACTTATCCACACACCTTCGGCTTGTAGTTTGTCTGTGTCCTTGGATCTCAAGTGAGTCTCCTGTAAGTAAGCACGTAGGTATCTTGAGTTTTCATCCCTTCTTTTAACCCTGTGTCTTTTGTTTGCTGCACTCAGTGCCTGACCTTTTATTCTGATGATTCAGAGCTGTGCACTTATTGCACTTAAAGAATTATTTTTATCATTAAGCTAAAATCACTTGAAGAACATTATGCTTACTATGCTCCCCCCTTCACCAAGTACCCCTGAAAAACCTCTTCAGTCGCTGTCGATCTGCGTAGTTGGATGCTGTAGACCCCTTCACCATGTCCCTCCCAACAGACCCCGTTACAGTCGCTGTCCATCAGTGAGTAGTAAGATGCTATATGATCTCTACTAGCCTTCTCTGTGTTGTACAGCACTCCCCATGCCCCCTCGACCCCAAGCATTATACATGCTAAAACTAATGCCCCCATTCTTTCTCCTCACACTTATCCCTCCCTTCAGACAAACACTGCCCAGTCCTTTTCCCTTTGGTAACTTTTAGTCAACTCTCGGGTTCTGTGAGTCTGCTGCTGTTTTTTTCCTTCACTTTTTCTTTGTTGTTATACTCCACACATGAGTTAAAACACTTGGTACTTGTCTTTCTCCTTCTGGCCTATTTCTCTGAACATACTACCGTCTAGCTCCATCCAGGTCATTGCAAATGGTAGTATTTGTTTTCTTCTTAAGGCTTCTTACTGCACTTTTTAAACTGGATTTCATTCTTCCTTTTTGTTTGTAGTTTAGCTATGTTATTCACAATTCAGCTCCTGGTTATGAACAATAGCTTTGTGTCAATCGATATGTATTTGTATCTATCTATCTAATGGTCTGTCTGTCTATGTATGTATGTATTTATGTATGTATGTACCTATGTATCAATGTATCTATCTTCCTATCATCTATCTATGATGTCTATCATCTATCAATCTATGTACCTATCTATCTATCTTTCATCTGTCATCTGTGTACCTATCTATGAATCAAACATCTTTTTGTCTGCCCATCTATCCTTCTGTACAGAACAGTTAACAACATAGCCTATGTCTCTTCCCTACATTATGCTTCCAGAAATCTTGTAAGGTAACTAAGCCATAAAGAGAGCACTGTGTTCACCGATACACTTTAATGTAGAGTCAGCAGCGTGTGCTTACAAAACCAGTAAATGGAGGTGAAAGGACATGATCCTGTATCTCTGTCCTCTGTCCTCTTATACTTCCTGCTCGCTTGGTGACTTTATTTAGCCACATTCAGTGAGTAAGTGATCCCTGAAGACCACAAGTATCCTTCGTCTGGTCCGGTTGTCGACAGAAATGTGTACTTGTTTCTTTGCACACCAGCATGTTTGAGGGACATTGGCGTGATCACTGCTGATAGGTGCAGGGACATATATATAGTAACACCTATTTCTGGACAGGAGCAGTTGGGAACAAAGAGTGTGTTGTGGAGTGAAGTGTTTATTTGTGGGTCCAAACTTCCCTCCTTAGGTGGTTATTACTTCTTTACATTCGTGAACATCATAAAAAGCAATGATTTTAAAAGCCCAGACGCATATTGTTACAGCAATTCATTTGCTGAGGGAGAGGAAATGAGAAGGAACTTGCTGCACCACTAAATCTATGCCTGAGCACTGCTGACATCGAACAAAAAGAATTCACGGTGGCTAGATAGGGCTATTTTCTACTGACTCTCTCTGGGGACTCAAACAGAATTCATTTGTTTGTTTGTTTCTTATTTTCACTTGTATAGGTAATCTGTCCACGCCCCTTCAGCTTGTAGTTTGTCGGTGTCCTTGGATCTCCAGTGAGACTCCAGTAAGGGAGCACGTAGGAGGTCTTGAGTTTTCATCAGTTCTTCTAACACTGTGTCTTTTGATTGGAGCACTCAAAGCCTGTACTTTTATTCTGATATTTGAGAGCTGTGCTCTTACTGCACTTTGAAATATTTTCTGTTCTCATTAATATACAATCACATGCAGAACATTATGTTTTCCAGTCTACACCCTTCACCAAGTCCCCGGCAAAAGCCAGTTACAGTCGCTGTCCGTCAGCGTGTACTAAGATGCTGTAGAATCACTACATGTCTTCTCTGTGTTATGCAGCCGTACAAATGACCCCCCAAGTTACACACTATACATGCTAATCCTAATGCCCCCATTCTTTTTCCCCGCCCTTATTACTCCCTTCCCACAAACCCTCCCCAGTTCCTCTCTTTTTGGTAACTGTTAGTCCACTCTCGGGTTCTCTGAGTCTGCTGCTGTCTTTTCCTTCAGTTTTTCTTTGTTATCATACTCCACACATGAGTGAAATCATTTGGTACATGTATTTCTCCTCCTTGAATATTTGACTGAGCATAATACCCTCTAGCTCCATCCACGTTATTGCAAATGATAGGATTTGTTTATTCTTATGGCTACCTACTGCACTTTTTAAACTGGATTTCATTCTTTTTTGTTTGTAGTTTCGCTATGTGCTTTCACCATTGCTCTCCTGGTTATGAGCAGTAGCTTTGTGTTAATCGATATGTACCTATATCTATCTATCTGTCTGTCTATCTATTTATCAATCAATCAATCAATCATCTTTTGTCTGCCCATCTGTCCTTGTATACAGAACAGTTAACCATATATCCTATATAACTTTCCTACAGTATGCTTCCAAAAATCTTGCAAAGTATCTAGGCTGTAGAGAGAGCACTGGGTTCACCGAGTCACTTGCAGGTCGAGTCGGCCGCGTGTACCTACAAAACCAGGAAATGGTTGTGCCGGGACTTGAACCCGTGTCTCTATCCTCTGTCCTCTTTCATCTCCTTCTAACTTACTGTCTGTATTTAGCCACATTCTTTGACTAAGTGCTCCCTGAAGACCACAAGTATCATTCCTCAGGGCCTGTTGTCGCGAGAAATGTAAACTTGTTCTTTGCTAACCACCATGTTTGAAGGACATCAGCGTGATCACCGCCGATAGGACGGAGGGTCAAATGAAAAGGAACACCAATTTCTAGACAGGAGCAGTTGGGAGCCAAGAGTGTATTGTGGAGTGACGTGTTTATTTGAGTGTAAAACTTCCCTCTTTAGGTAGTTATTAGATCTTCACATTCGTGAACATCATAAAACCCACTGATTTCAAAGGCCCAGATGCTTATTATTACAGCAACTCAGTTGTTGATGTGAGAGAAAATGAGAAGTATGTTGCTGCACCACTAAATCAATGGCTGGGAACGGCTGAAACCAAACAAAAAGAATTCACGGTGGCCAGATAGGGCTATTTTCTTCTGACTGTCTCAGGGGACTCAAACAGGATCCATTTGTTTGATTGTTTGTTTTTCAGTTTCACTCGTGTAGCGTACTTATTCACACACCTTCGGCGTGTAGTTGGTCTGTGTCCTTGGATCTTAGGTGAGTCTCCTGTAAGTAAGCACGTAGGTATCTTGAGTTTTCATCCCTTATTTTAACCCTGTGTCTTTTGTTTGCTGCACTCAGTGCCTGACCTTTTATTCTGATGATTCAGAGCTGTGCACTTATTGCACTTGAAGAATTATTTTTATCATTTAGCTAAAATCACTTGAAGAACCTTATGTTTACTATGCTCCCCCCTTCACCAAGTACCCCTGAAAAACCTCTTCAGTCGCTGTCGATCTGCGTAGTTGGATGCTGTAGACCCCTTCACCATGTCCCTCCCAACAGACCCCGTTACAGTCGCTGTCCATCAGTGAGTAGTAAGATGCTATATGATCTCTACTAGCCTTCTCTGCGTTGTACAGCACTCCCCATGCCCCCTGGACCCCAAGCATTATACATGCTAAAACTAATGCCCCCATTCTTTCTCCTCACACTTATCCCTCCCTTCAGACACACCCTGCCCAGTCCTTTTCCCTTTGGTAACTTTTAGTCAACTCTCGGGTTCTGTGAGTCTGCTGCTGTTTTATTCCTTCACTTTTGCTTTGTTGTTATACTCCACACATGAGTGAAAACACTTGGTACTTGTCTTTCTCCGCCTGGCCTATTTCTCTGAACATACTACCGTCTAGCTCCATCCAGGTCATTGCAAATGGTAGTATTTGTTTTCTTCTTAAGGCTGCTTACTGCACTTTTTAAACTGGATTTCATTCTTCCTTTTTGTTTGTAGTTTAGCTATGTTATTCACCATTCAACTCCTGGTTATGAACAATAGCTTTGTGTCAATCGATATGTATCTGCATCTATCTATCTAATTGTCTGTCTGTCTATGTATGTATGTATGTATGTATGTATGTACCTAAGAATCTATGTATCTATCTTCCTATCATCTATGATGTCTATCATCTATCAATCTATGTACCTATCTATCTATCTTTCATCTGTCATCTGTATACCTATCTAACTATGAATCAAACATCTTTTTGTCTGCCCATCTATCCTTCTGTACAGAACAGTTAACAACATAGCCTATGTCTCTTCCCTACATTATGCTTCCAGAAATCTTGTAAGGTAACTAAGCCATAAAGAGAGCACTGTGTTCACCGATACACTTTCATGTAGAGTCAGCAGCGTGTGCTTACAAAACCAGTAAATGGAGGTGAAAGGACATGAACCTGTATCTCTGTCCTCTGTCCTCTTATACTTCCTGCTCGCTTGGTGACTTTATTTAGCCACATTCAGTGAGTAAGTGATCCCTGAAGACCACAAGTATCCTTCGTCTGGTCCGGTTGTCGACAGAAATGTGTACTTGTTTCTTTGCACATCAGCATGTTTGAGGGACATTGGCGTGATCACTGCTGATAGGTGCAGGGACATATATAAAGGAACACCTATTTCTGGACAGGAGCAGTTGGGAACAAAGAGTGTGTTGTGGAGTGAAGTGTTTATTTGAGGGTCCAAACTTCCCTCCTTAGGTGGTTATTACTTCTTTACATTCGTGAACATCATAAAAAGCAATGATTTTAAAAGCCCAGACGCATATTGTTACAGCAATTCATTTGCTGAGGTGAGAGGAAATGAGAAGGAACTTGCTGCACCACTAAATCTATGCCTGAGCACTGCTGACATCGAACAAAAAGAATTCACGGTGGCTAGATAGGGCTATTTTCTACTGACTCTCTCTGGGGACTCAAACAGAATTCATTTGTTTGTTTGTTTCTTATTTTCACTTGTATAGGTAATCTGTCCACGCCCCTTCAGCTTGTAGTTTGTCTGTGTCCTTGGATCTCCAGTGAGACTCCAGTAAGGGAGCACGTAGGAGGTCTTGAGTTTTCATCAGTTCTTCTAACACTGTGTCTTTTGATTGGAGCACTCAAAGCCTGTACTTTTATTCTGATATTTGAGAGCTGTGCTCTTACTGCACTTTGAAATATTTTCTGTTCTCATTAATATACAATCACGTGCAGAACATTATGTTTTCCAGTCTACACCCTTCACCAAGTCCCCGGCAAAAGCCAGTTACATTCGCTGTCCGTCAGCGTGTACTAAGATGCTGTAGAATCACTACATGTCTTCTCTGTGTTATGCAGCCGTACAAATGACCCCCCAAGTTACACACTATACATGCTAATCCTAATGCCCCCATTCTTTTTCCCCGCCCTTATTACTCCCTTCCCACAAACCCTCCCCAGTTCCTCTCTTTTTGGTAACTGTTAGTCCACTCTCGGGTTCTCTGAGTCTGCTGCTGTCTTTTCCTACAGTTTTTCTTTGTTATCATTCTCCACACATGAGTGAAATCATTTGGTACATGTATTTCTCCTCCTTGAATATTTGACTGAGCATAATACCCTCTAGCTCCATCCACGTTATTGCAAATGATAGGATTTGTTTATTCTTATGGCTACCTACTGCACTTTTTAAACTGGATTTCATTCTTCTTCTTTGTTTGTAGTTTCGCTATGTGCTTTCTCCATTGCTCTCCTGGTTATGAGCAGTAGCTTTGTGTTAATCGATATGTACCTATATCTACCTATCTGTCGGTCTATCTATTTATCAATCAATCAATCAATCAATCTTCTTTTTGTCTGCCCATCTGGCCTTGTGTACAGAACAGTTAACCATATATCCTATATCACTTTCCTACACTATGCTTCCAAAAATCTTGCAAAGTATCTGCGCTGTAGAGAGAGCACTGGGTTCACCGAGTCACTTGCAGGTCGAGTCGGCCGCGTGTACATACAAAACCAGGAAATGGTTGTGCCGGGACTTGAACCCGTGTCTCTATCCTCTGTCCTCTTTCATCTCCTTCTAACTTACTGTCTGTATTTAGCCACATTATTTGACTAAGTGCTCCCTGAAGACCACAAGTATCATTCATCTGGGCCTGTTGTCGCGAGAAAAGTAAACTTGTTCTTTGCTAACCACCATGTTTGAAGGACATCAGCGTGATCACCGCCGATAGGACGGAGGGTCAAATGAAAAGGAACACCAATTTCTAGACAGGAGCAGATGGGAGCCAAGAGTGTATTGTGGAGTGACGTGTTTATTTGAGTGTAAAACTTCCCTCTTTAGGTAGTTATTAGATCTTCACATTCGTGAACATCATAAAACCCACTGATTTCAAAGGCCCAGATGCTTATTATTACAGCAACTCAGTTGTTGATGTGAGAGAAAATGAGAAGTATGTTGCTGCACCACTAAATCAATGGCTGGGAACGGCTGAAATCAAACAAAAGAATTCACGGTGGCCAGATAGGGCTATTCTCTTCTGACTGTCCCAGGGGACTCAAACAGAATCCATTTGTTTGATTGTTTGATTTTCAGTTTCACTCGTGTAGCGTACTTATCCACACACCTTCGGCTTGTAGTTTGTCTGTGTCCTTGGATCTCAAGTGTGTCTCCTGTAAGTAAGCACGTAGGTATCTTGAGTTTTCATCCCTTCTTTTAACCCTGTGTCTTTTGTTTGCTGCACTCAGTGCCTGACCTTTTTTTCTGATGATTCAGAGCTGTGCACTTATTGCACTTAAAGAATTATTTTTACCATTAAGCTAAAATCACTTGAAGAACATTATGTTTACTATGCTCCCCCCTTCACCAAGTACCCCTGAAAAACCTCTTCAGTCGCTGTCGATCTGCGTAGTTGGATGCTGTAGACCCCTTCACCATGTCCCTCCCAACACACCCCGTTACAGTCGCTGTCCATCAGTGAGTAGTAAGATGCTATATGAACTCTACTAGCCTTCTCTGCGTTGTACAGCACTCCCCATGCCCCCTGGACCCCAAGCATTATACATGCTAAAACTAATGCCCCCATTCTTTCTCCTCACACTTATCCCTCCCTTCAGACCCACCCTGCCCAGTCCTTTTCCCTTTGGTAACTTTTAGTCAACTCTCGGGTTCTGTGAGTCTGCTGCTGTTTTTTTCCTTCACTTTTTCTTTGTTGTTATACTCCACACATGAGTGAAAACACTTGGTACTTGTCTTTCTCCGCCTGGCCTATTTCTCTGAACATACTACCGGCTAGCTCCATCCAGGTCATTGCAAATGGTAGTATTTGTTTTCTTCTTAAGGCTGCTTACTGCACTTTTTAAACTGGATTTCATTCTTCCTTTTTGTTTGTAGTTTAGCTATGTTATTCACCATTCAACTCCTGGTTATGAACAATAGCTTTGTGTCAATCGATATGTATCTGTATCTATCTATCTAATGGTCTGTCTGTCTATGTATGTATGTATGTATGTATGTATGTATGTACCTATGTATCTATGTATCTATCTTCCTATCATCTATCTATGATGTCTATCATCTATCAATCTATGTACCTATCTATCTATCTTTCATCTGTCATCTGTGTACCTATCTATCTATGAATCAAACATCTTTTTGTCTGCCCATCTATCCTTCTGTACAGAACAGTTAACAACATAGCCTATGTCTCTTCCCTACATTATGCTTCCAGAAATCTTGTAAGGTAACTAAGCCATAAAGAGAGCACTGTGTTCACCGATACACTTTCATGTAGAGTCAGCAGCGTGTGCTTACAAAACCAGTAAATGGAGGTGAAAGGACATGAACCTGTATCTCTGTCCTCTGTGCTCTTATACTTCCTGCTCGCTTGGTGACTTTATTTAGCCACATTCAGTGAGTAAGTGATCCCTGAAGACCACAAGTATCCTTCGTCTGGTCCGGTTGTCGACAGAAATGTGTACTTGTTTCTTTGCACACCAGCATGTTTGAGGGACATTGGCGTGATCACTGCTGATAGGTGCAGGGACATATATAAAGGAACACCTATTTCTGGACAGGAGCAGTTGGGAACAAAGAGTGTGTTGTGGAGTGAAGTGTTTCTTTGAGGGTCCAAACTTCCCTCCTTAGGTGGTTATTACTTCTTTACATTCGTGAACATCATAAAAAGCAATGATTTTAAAAGCCCAGACGCATATTGTTACAGCAATTCATTTGCTGAGGTGAGAGGAAATGAGAAGGAACTTGCTGCACCACTAAATCTATGCCTGAGCACTGCTGACATCGAACAAAAAGAATTCACGGTGGCTAGATAGGGCTATTTTCTACTGACTCTCTCTGGGGACTCAAACAGAATTCATTTGTTTGTTTGTTTCTTATTTTCACTTGTATAGGTAATCTGTCCACGCCCCTTCAGCTTGTAGTTTGTCTGTGTCCTTGGATCTCCAGTGAGACTCCAGTAAGGGAGCACGTAGGAGGTCTTGAGTTTTCATCTGTTCTTCTAACACTGTGTCTTTTGATTGGAGCACTCAAAGCCTGTACTTTTATTCTGATATTTGAGAGCTGTGCTCTTACTGCACTTTGAAATATTTTCTGTTCTCATTAATATACAATCACATGCAGAACATTATGTTTTCCAGTCTACACCCTTCACCAAGTCCCCGGCAAAAGCCAGTTACAGTCGCTGTCCGTCAGCGTGTACTAAGATGCTGTAGAATCACTACATGTCTTCTCTGTGTTATGCAGCCGTACAAATGACCCCCCAAGTTACACACTATACATGCTAATCCTAATGCCCCCATTCTTTTTCCCCGCCCTTATTACTCCCTTCCCACAAACCCTCCCCAGTTCCTCTCTTTTTGGTAACTGTTAGTCCACTCTCGGGTTCTCTGAGTCTGCTGCTGTCTTTTCCTTCAGTTTTTCTTTGTTATCATTCTCCACACATGAGTGAAATCATTTGGTACATGTATTTCTCCTCCTTGAATATTTGACTGAGCATAATACCCTCTAGCTCCATCCACGTTATTGCAAATGATAGGATTTGTTTATTCTTATGGCTACCTTCTGCACTTTTTAAACTGGATTTCATTCTTCTTCTTTGTTTGTAGTTTCGCTATGTGCTTTCACCATTGCTCTCCTGGTTATGAGCAGTAGCTTTGTGTTAATCGATATGTACCTATATCTACCTATCTGTCTGTCTATCTATTTATCAATCAATCAATCAATCAATCTTCTTTTTGTCTGCCCATCTGGCCTTGTGTACAGAACAGTTAACCATATATCCTATATCACTTTCCTACACTATGCTTCCAAAAATCTTGCAAAGAATCTGGGCTGTAGAGAGAGCACTGTGTTCACCGAGTCACTTGCAGGTAGAGTCGGCCGCGTGTACCTACAAAACCTGGAAATGGTTGTGCCGGGACTTGAACCCGTGTCTCTATCCTCTGTCCTCTTTCATCTCCTTCTAACTTACTGTCTGTATTTAGCCACATTCTTTGACTAAGTGCTCCCTGAAGACCACAAGTATCATTCATCTGGGCCTGTTGTCGCGAGAAAAGTAAACTTGTTCTTTGCTAACCACCATGTTTGAAGGACATCAGCGTGATCACCGCCGAAAGGACGGAGGGTCAAATGAAAAGGAACACCAATTTCTAGACAGGAGCAGATGGGAGCCAAGAGTGTATTGTGGAGTGACGTGTTTATTTGAGTGTAAAACTTCCCTCTTTAGGTAGTTATTAGATCTTCACATTCGTGAACATCATAAAACCCACTGATTTCAAAGGCCCAGATGCTTATTATTACAGCAACTCAGTTGTTGATGTGAGAGAAAATGAGAAGTATGTTGCTGCACCACTAAATCAATGGCTGGGAACGGCTGAAACCAAACAAAAGAATTCACGGTGGCCAGATAGGGCTATTCTCTTCTGACTGTCCCAGGGGACTCAAACAGAATCCATTTGTTTGATTGTTTGATTTTCAGTTTCACTCGTGTAGCGTACTTATCCACACACCTTCGGCTTGTAGTTTGTCTGTGTCCTTGGATCTCAAGTGTGTCTCCTGTAATTAAGCACGTAGGTATCTTGAGTTTTCATCCCTTCTTTTAACCCTGTGTCTTTTGTTTGCTGCACTCAGTGCCTGACCTTTTTTTCTGATGATTCAGTGCTGTGCACTTATTGCACTTAAAGAATTATTTTTACCATTAAGCTAAAATCAATTGAAGAACATTATGCTTACTATGCTCCCCCCTTCACCAAGTACCCCTGAAAAACCTCTTCTGTCGCTGTCGATCTGCGTAGTTGGATGCTGTAGACCCCTTCACCATGTCCCTCCCAACACACCCCGTTACAGTCGCTGTCCATCAGTGAGTAGTAAGATGCTATATGATCTCTACTAGCCTTCTCTGCGTTGTACAGCACTCCCCATGCCCCCTGGACCCCAAGCATTATACATGCTAAAACTAATGCCCCCATTCTTTCTCCTCACACTTATCCCTCCCTTCAGACACACCCTGCCCAGTCCTTTTCCCTTTGGTAACTTTTAGTCAACTCTCGGGTTCTGTGAGTCTGCTGCTGTTTTTTTCCTTCACTTTTTCTTTGTTGTTATACTCCACACATGAGTGAAAACACTTGGTACTTGTCTTTCTCCGCCTGGCCTATTTCTCTGAACATACTACCGTCTAGCTCCATCCAGGTCATTGCAAATGGTAGTATTTGTTTTCTTCTTAAGGCTGCTTACTGCACTTTTTAAACTGGATTTCATTCTTCCTTTTTGTTTGTAGTTTAGCTATGTTATTCACCATTCAACTCCTGGTTATGAACAATAGCTTTGTGTCAATCGATATGTATCTGTATCTATCTATCTAATGGTCTGTCTGTCTATGTATGTATGTATGTATGTATGTATGTACCTATGTATCTATGTATCTATCTTCCTATCATCTATCTATGATGTCTATCATCTATCAATCTATGTACCTATCTATCTATCTTTCATCTGTCATCTGTGTACCTATCTATCTATGAATCAAACATCTTTTTGTCTGCCCATCTATCCTTCTGTACAGAACAGTTAACAACATAGCCTATGTCTCTTCCCTACATTATGCTTCCAGAAATCTTGTAAGGTAACTAAGCCATAAAGAGCGCACTGTGTTCACCGATACACTTTCATATAGAGTCAGCAGCGTGTGCTTACAAAACCAGTAAATGGAGGTGAAAGGACATGAACCTGTATCTCTGTCCTCTGTCCTCTTATACTTCCTGCTCGCTTGGTGACTTTATTTAGCCACATTCAGTGAGTAAGTGATCCCTGAAGACCACAAGTATCCTTCGTCTGGTCCGGTTGTCGACAGAAATGTGTACTT
The DNA here is from genome assembly GCF_030020395.1 of Manis pentadactyla. Taxonomy (NCBI): domain Eukaryota; kingdom Metazoa; phylum Chordata; class Mammalia; order Pholidota; family Manidae; genus Manis; species Manis pentadactyla. Next base: position 35,477 of record NW_026644700.1, on the reverse strand, counting down.
GTTTCTTTGCACACCACCATGTTTGAGGGACATCGGCGTGATCACTGCTGATAGGTGCAGGGACAAATATAAAGAAACACCTATTTCTGGACAGGAGCAGTTGGGAACAAAGAGTGTGTTGTGGAGTGAAGTGTTTCTTTGAGGGTCCAAACTTCCCTCCTTAGGTGGTTATTACTTCTTTACATTCGTGAACATCATAAAAAGCAATGATTTTAAAAGCCCAGACGCATATTGTTACAGCAATTCATTTGTTGAGGTGAGAGGAAATGAGAAGGAACTTGCTGCACCACTAAATCTATGCCTGAGCACTGCTGACATCAAAAAAAAGAATTCACGGTGGCTAGATAGGGCTATTTTCTACTGACTCTCTCTGGGGACTCAAACAGAATTCATTTGTTTGTTTGTTTCTTATTTTCACTTGTATAGGTAATCTGTCCCCGCCCCTTCAGCTTGTAGTTTTTCTGTGTCCTTGGATCTCCAGTGAGACTCCAGTAAGGGAGCACATAGGAGGTCTTGAGTTTTCATCAGTTCTTCTAACACTGTGTCTTTTGATTGGAGCACTCAAAGCCTGTACTTTTATTCTGATATTTGAGAGCTTGGCTCTTACTGCACTTTGAAATATTTTCTGTTCTCATTAATATACAATCACATGCAGAACATTATGTTTTCCAGTCTACACCCTTCACCAAGTCCCCGGCAAAAGCCAGTTACATTCGCTGTCCGTCAGCTTGTTCTAAGATGCTGTAGAATCACTACATGTCTTCTCTGTGTTATGCAGCCGTACAAATGAACCCCCAAGTTACACACTATACATGCTAATCCTAATGCCCCCATTCTTTTTCCCCGCCCTTATTACTCCCTTCCCACAAACCCTCCCCAGTTCCTCTCTTTTTGGTAACTGTTAGTCCACTCTCGGGTTCTCTGAGTCTGCTGCTGTCTTTTCCTTCAGTTTTTCTTTGTTATCATTCTCCACACATGAGTGAAATCATTTGGTACATGTATTTCTCCTCCTTGAATATTTGACTGAGCATAATACCCTCTAGCTCCATCCACGTTATTGCAAATGATAGGATTTGTTTATTCTTATGGCTACCTACTGCACATTTTAAACAGGATTTCATTCTTTTTTGTTTGTAGTTTCGCTATGTGCTTTCACCATTGCTCTCCTGGTTATGAGCAGTAGCTTTGTGTTAATCGATATGTACCTATATCTATCTATCTGTCTGTCTATCTATTTATCAATCAATCAATCAATCAATCATCTTTTGTCTGCCCATCTGTCCTTGTATACAGAACAGTTAACCATATATCCTATATTACTTTCCTACACTATGCTTCCAAAAATCTTGCAAAGTATCTAGGCTGTAGAGAGAGCACTGGGTTCACCGAGTCACTTGCAGTTCGAGTCGGCCGCGTGTACCTACAAAACCAGGAAATGGTTGTGCCGGGACTTGAACCCGTGTCTCTATCCTCTGTCCTCTTTCATCTCCTTCTAACTTACTGTCTGTATTTAGCCACATTCTTTGACTAAGTGCTCCCTGAAGACCACAAGTATCATTCCTCTGGGCCTGTTGTCACGAGAAAAGTAAACTTGTTCTTTGCTAACCACCATGTTTGAAGGACATCAGCGTGATCACCGCCAATAGGACGGAGGGTCAAATGAAAAGGAACACCAATTTCTAGACAGGAGCAGTTGGGAGCCAAGAGTGTATTGTGGAGTGACGTGTTTATTTGAGTGTAAAACTTCCCTCTTTAGGTAGTTATTAGATCTTCCCATTCGTGAACATCATAAAACTCACTGATTTCAAAGGCCCAGATGCTTATTATTACAGCAACTCAGTTGTTGATGTGAGAGAAAATGAGAAGTATGTTGCTGCACCACTAAATCAATGGCTGGGAATGGCTGAAACCAAAAAAAAGAATTCACGGTGGCCAGATAGGGCTATTTTCTTCTGCTGTCCCAGGGGACTCAAACAGAATCCATTTGTTTGATTGTTTGTTTTTCAGTTTCACTCGTGTAGCGTACTTATCCACACACCTTCGGCTTGTAGTTTGTCTGTGTCCTTGGATCTCAAGTGAGTCTCCTGTAAGTAAGCACGTAGGTATCTTGAGTTTTCATCCCTTATTTTAACCCTGTGTCTTTTGTTTGCTGCACTCTGTGCCTGACCTTTTATTCTGATGATTCAGAGCTGTGCACTTATTGCACTTAAAGAATTATTTTTATCATTAAGCTAAAATCACTTGAAGAACATTATGCTTACTATGCTCCCCCCTTCACCAAGTACCCCTGAAAAACCTCTTCAGTCGCTGTCGATCTGCGTAGTTGGATGCTGTAGACCCCTTCACCATGTCCCTCCCAACAGACCCCGTTACAGTCGCTGTCCACCAGTGAGTAGTAAGATGCTATATGATCTCTACTAGCCTTCTCTGTGTTGTACAGCACTCCCCATGCCCCCTCGACCCCAAGCATTATACATGCTAAAACTAATGCCCCCATTCTTTCTCCTCACACTTATCCCTCCCTTCAGACGAACCCTGCCCAGTCCTTTTCCCTTTAGTAACTTTTAGTCAACTCTCGGGTTCTGTGAGTCTGCTGCTGTTTTTTCCCTTCACTTTTTCTTTGTTGTTATACTCCACACATGAGTGAAAACACTTGGTACTTGTCTTTCTCCGTCTGGCCTATTTCTCTGAACATACTACCGTCTAGCTCCATCCAGGTCATTGCAAATGGTAGTATTTGTTTTCTTCTTAAGGCTTCTTACTGCACTTTTTAAACTGGATTTCATTCTTCCTTTTTGTTTGTAGTTTAGCTATGTTATTCACAATTCAGCTCCTGGTTATGAACAATAGCTTTGTGTCAATCGATATGTATCTGTATCTATCTATCTAATGGTCTGTCTGTCTATGTATGTATGTATTTATGTATGTATGTACCTATGTATCTATGTATCTATCTTCCTATCATCTATCTATGATGTCTATCATCTATCAATCTATGTACCTATCTATCTATCTTTCATCTGTCATCTGTGTACCTATCTATCTATGAATCAAACATCTTTTTGTCTGCCCATCTATCCTTCTGTACAGAACAGTTAACAACATAGCCTATGTCTCTTCCCTACATTATGCTTCCAGAAATCTTGTAAGGTGACTAAGCCATAAAGAGAGCACTGTGTTCACCGATACACTTTCATGTAGAGTCAGCAGCGTGTGCTTACAAAACCAGTAAATGGAGGTGAAAGGACATGAACCTGTATCTCTGTCCTCTGTCCTCTTATACTTCCTGCTCGCTTGGTGACTTTATTTAGCCACATTCAGTGAGTAAGTGATCCCTGAAGACCACAAGTATCCTTCGTCTGGTCCGGTTGTCGACAGAAATGTGTACTTGTTTCTTTGCACACCAGCATGTTTGAGGGACATTGGCGTGATCACTGCTGATAGGTGCAGGGACATATATAAAGTAACACTTATTTCTGGACAGGAGCAGTTGGGAACAAAGAGTGTGTTGTGGAGTGAAGTGTTTATTTGTGGGTCCAAACTTCCCTCCTTAGGTGGTTATTACTTCTTTACATTCGTGAACATCATAAAAAGCAATGATTTTAAAAGCCCAGACGCATATTGTTACAGCAATTCATTTGCTGAGGTGAGAGGAAATGAGAAGGAACTTGCTGCCCCACTAAATCTATGCCTGAGCACTGCTGACATCGAACAAAAAGAATTCACGGTGGCTAGATAGGGCTATTTTCTACTGACTCTCTCTGGGGACTCAAACAGAATTCATTTGTTTGTTTGTTTCTTATTTTCACTTGTATAGGTAATCGGTCCACGCCCCTTCAGCTTGTAGTTTGTCTGTGTCCTTGGATCTCCAGTGAGACTCCAGTAAGGGAGCACGTAGGAGGCCTTGAGTTTTCATCAGTTCTTCTAACACTGTGTCTTTTGATTGGAGCACTCAAAGCCTGTACTTTTATTCTGATATTTGAGAGCTGTGCTCTTACTGCACTTTGAAATATTTTCTGTTCTCATTAATATACAATCACATGCAGAACATTATGTTTTCCAGTCTACACCCTTCACCAAGTCCCCGGCAAAAGCCAGTTACAGTCGCTGTCCGTCAGCGTGTACTAAGATGCTGTAGAATCACTACATTTCTTCTCTGTGTTATGCAGCCGTACAAATGACCCCCCAAGTTACACACTATACATGCTAATCCTAATGCCCCCATTCTTTTTCCCCGCCCTTATTACTCCCTTCCCACAAACCCTCCCCAGTTCCTCTCTTTTTGGTAACTGTTAGTCCACTCTCGGGTTCTCTGAGTCTGCTGCTGTCTTTTCCTTCAGTATTTCTTTGTTATCATACTCCACACATGAGTGAAATAATTTGGTACATGTATTTCTCCTCCTTGAATATTTGACTGAGCATAATACCCTCTAGCTCCATCCACGTTATTGCAAATAATAGGATTTGTTTATTCTTATGGCTACCTACTGCACTTTTTAAACTGGATTTCATTCTTCTTTGTTTGTAGTTTCGCTATGTGCTTTCACCATTGCTCTCCTGGTTATGAGCAGTAGCTTTGTGTTAATCGATATGTACCTATATCTATCTATCTGTCTGTCTATCTATTTATCAATCAATCAATCAATCAATCATCTTTTTGTCTGCCCATCTGTCCTTGTATACAGAACAGTTAACCATATATCCTATATCACTTTCCTACACTATGCTTCCAAAAATCTTGCAAAGTATCTAGGCTGTAGAGAGAGCACTGGGTTCACCGAGTCACTTGCAGGTCGAGTCGGCCGCGTGTACCTACAAAACCAGGAAATGGTTGTGCCGGGACTTGAACCCGTGTCTCTATCCTCTGTCCTCTTTCATCTCCTTCTAACTTACTGTCTGTATTTAGCCACATTCTTTGACTAAGTGCTCCCTGAAGACCACAAGTATCATTCCTCAGGGCCTGTTGTCGCGAGAAATGTAAACTTGTTCTTTGCTAACCACCATGTTTGAAGGACATCAGCATGATCACCGCCGATAGGACGGAGGGTCAAATGAAAAGGAACACCAATATCTAGACAGGAGCAGTTGGGAGCCAAGAGTGTATTGTGGAGTGACGTGTTTATTTGAGTGTAAAACTTCCCTCTTTAGGTAGTTATTAGATCTTCACATTCGTGAACATCATAAAACCCACTGATTTCAAAGGCCCAGATGCTTATTATTACAGCAACTCAGTTGTTGATGTGAGAGAAAATGAGAAGTATGTTGCTGCACCACTAAATCAATGGCTGGGAACGGCTGAAACCAAACAAAAAGAATTCACGGTGGCCAGATAGGGCTATTTTCTTCTGACTGTCTCAGGGGACTCAAACAGGATCCATTTGTTTGATTGTTTGTTTTTCAGTTTCACTCGTGTAGCATACTTATTCACACACCTTCGGCGTGTAGTTGGTCTGTGTCCTTGGATCTTAGGTGAGTCTCCTGTAAGTAAGCACGTAGGTATCTTGAGTTTTCATCCCTTCTTTTAACCCTGTGTCTTTTGTTTGCTGCACTCAGTGCCTGACCTTTTATTCTGATGATTCAGAGCTGTGCACTTATTGCACTTAAAGAATTATTTTTATCATTAAGCTAAAATAACTTGAAGAACATTATGCTTACTATGCTCCCCCCTTCACCAAGTACCCCTGAAAAACCTCTTCAGTCGCTGTCGATCTGCGTAGTTGGATGCTGTAGACCCCTTCACCATGTCCCTCCCAACACACCCCGTTACAGTCGCTGTCCATCAGTGAGTAGTAAGATGCTGTATGATCTCTACTAGCCTTCTCTGCGTTGTACAGCACTCCCCATGCCCCCTGGACCCCAAGCATTATACATGCTAAAACTAATGCCCCCATTCTTTCTCCTCACACTTATCCCTCCCTTCAGACACACCCTGCCCAGTCCTTTTCCCTTTGGTAACTTTTAGTCAACTCTCGGGTTCTGTGAGTCTGCTGCTGTTTTTTTCCTTCACTTTTTCTTTGTTGTTATACTCCACACATGAGTGAAAACACTTGGTACTTGTCTTTCTCCGCCTGGCCTATTTCTCTGAACATACTACCGTCTAGCTCCATCCAGGTCATTGCAAATGGTAGTATTTGTTTTCTTCTTAAGGCTGCTTACTGCACTTTTTAAACTGGATTTCATTCTTCCTTTTTGTTTGTAGTTTAGCTATGTTATTCACCATTCAACTCCTGGTTATGAACAATAGCTTTGTGTCAATCGATATGTATCTGCATCTATCTATCTAATTGTCTGTCTGTCTATGTATGTATGTATGTATGTATGTATGTACCTAAGAATCTATGTATCTATCTTCCTATCATCTATGATGTCTATCATCTGTCAATCTATGTACCTATCTATCTATCTTTCATCTGTCATCTGTATACCTATCTAACTATGAATCAAACATCTTTTTGTCTGCCCATCTATCCTTCTGTACAGAACAGTTAACAACATAGCCTATGTCTCTTCCCTACATTATGCTTCCAGAAATCTTGTAAGGTAACTAAGCCATAAAGAGAGCACTGTGTTCACGGATACACTTTCATGTAGAGTCAGCAGCGTGTGCTTACAAAACCAGTAAATGGAGGTGAAAGGACATGAACCTGTATCTCTGTCCTCTGTCCTCTTATACTTCCTGCTCGCTTAGTGACTTTATTTAGCCACATTCAGTGAGTAAGTGATCCCTGAAGACCACAAGTATCCTTCGTCTGGTCTGGTTGTCGACAGAAATGTGTACTTGTTTCTTTGCAACCACCATGTTTGAGGGACATCGGCGTGATCACTGCTGATAGGTGCAGGGACAAATATAAAGGAACACCTATTTCTGGACAGGAGCAGTTGGGAACAAAGAGTGTGTTGTGGAGTGAAGTGTTTATTTGAGGGTCCAAACTTCCCTCCTTAGGTGGTTATTACTTCTTTACATTCGTGAACATCATAAAAAGCAATGATTTTAAAAGCCCAGACGCATATTGTTACAGCAATTCATTTGTTGAGGTGAGAGGAAATGAGAAGGAACTTGCTGCACCACTAAATCTATGCCTGAGCACTGCTGACATCAAACAAAATGAATTCACGGTGGCTAGATAGGGCTATTCTCTACTGACTCTCTCTGGGGACTCAAACAGAATTCATTTGTTTGTTTGTTTCTTATTTTCACTTGTATAGGTAATCTGTCCCCGCCCCTTCAGCTTGTAGTTTGTCTGTGTCCTTGGATCTCCAGGGAGACTCCAGTAAGGGAGCACTTAGGAGGTCTTGAGTTTTCATCAGTTCTTCTAACACTGTGTCTTTTGATTGGAGCACTCAAAGCCTGTATTTTTATTCTGATATTTGAGAGCTGTGCTCTTACTGCACTTTGAAATATTTTCTGTTCTCATTAATATACAATCACATGCAGAACATTATGTTTTCCAGTCTACACCCTTCACCAAGTCCCCGGCAAAAGCCAGTTACAGTCGCTGTCCGTCAGCGTGTACTAAGATGCTGTAGAATCACTACATGTCTTCTCTGTGTTATGCAGCCGTACAAATGACCCCCCAAGTTACACACTATACATGCTAATCCTAATGCCCCCATTCTTTTTCCCCGCCCTTATTACTCCCTTCCCACAAACCCTCCCCAGTTCCTCTCTTTTTGGTAACTGTTAGTCCACTCTCGGGTTCTCTGAGTCTGCTGCTGTCTTTTCCTTCAGTTTTTCTTTGTTATCATACTCCACACATGAGTGAAATCATTTGGTACATGTATTTCTCCTCCTTGAATATTTGACTGAGCATAATACCCTCTAGCTCCATCCACGTTATTGCAAATGATAGGATTTGTTTATTCTTATGGCTACCTACTGCACTTTTTAAACTGGATTTCATTCTTCTTCTTTGTTTGTAGTTTCGCTATGTGCTTTCACCATTGCTCTCCTGGTTATGAGCAGTAGCTTTGTGTTAATCGATATGTACCTATATCTATCTATCTGTCTGTCTATCTATTTATCAATCAATCAATCAATCAATCTTCTTTTTGTCTGCCCATCTGGCCTTGTGTACAGAACAGTTAACCATATATCCTATATCACTTTCCTACACTATTCTTCCAAAAATCTTGCAAAGTATCTAGGCTGTAGAGAGAGCACTGGGTTCACCGAGACACTTGCAGGTCGAGTCGGCCGCGTGTACATACAAAACCAGGAAATGGTTGTGCCGGGACTTGAACCCGTGTCTCTATCCTCTGTCCTCTTTCATCTCCTTCTAACTTACTGTCTGTATTTAGCCACATTCTTTGACTAAGTGCTCCCTGAAGACCACAAGTATCATTCATCTGGGCCTGTTGTCGCGAGAAAAGTAAACTTGTTCTTTGCTAACCACCATGTTTGAAGGACATCAGCGTGATCACAGCCGATAGGACGGAGGGTCAAATGAAAAGGAACACCAATTTCTAGACAGGAGCAGTTGGGAGCCAAGAGTGTATTGTGGAGTGACGTGTTTATTTGAGTGTAAAACTTCCCTCTTTAGGTAGTTATTAGATCTTCTCATTCGTGAACATCATAAAACCCACTGATTTCAAAGGCCCAGATGCTTATTATTACAGCAACTCAGTTGTTGATGTGAGAGAAAATGAGAAGTATGTTGCTGCACCACTAAATCAATGGCTGGGAATGGCTGAAACCAAACAAAAAGAATTCACGGTGGCCAGATAGGGCTATTTTCTTCTGACTGTCTCAGGGGACTCAAACAGGATCCATTTGTTTGATTGTTTGTTTTTCAGTTTCACTCGTGTAGCGTACTTATTCACACACCTTCGGCGTGTAGTTGGTCTGTGTCCTTGGATCTTAGGTGAGTCTCCTGTAAGTAAGCACGTAGGTATCTTGAGTTTTCATCCCTTCTTTTAACCCTGTGTCTTTTGTTTGCTTCACTCAGTGCCTGACCTTTTATTCTGATGATTCAGAGCTGTGCACTTATTGCACTTGAAGAATTATTTTTATCATTTAGCTAAAATCACTTGAAGAACTTTATGTTTACTATGCTCCCCCCTTCACCAAGTACCCCTGAAAAACCTCTTCAGTCGCTGTCGATCTGCGTAGTTGGATGCTGTAGACCCCTTCACCATGTCCCTCCCAACAGACCCCGTTACAGTCGCTGTCCATCAGTGAGTAGTAAGATGCTATATGATCTCTACTAGCCTTCTCTGCGTTGTACAGCACTCCCCATGCCCCCTGTACCCCCAGCATTATACATGCTAAAACTAATGCCCCCATTCTTTCTCCTCACACTTATCCCTCCCTTCAGACACACCCTGCCCAGTCCTTTTCCCTTTGGTAACTTTTAGTCAACTCTCGGGTTCTGTGAGTCTGCTGCTGTTTTATTCCTTCACTTTTTCTTTGTTGTTATACTCCACACATGAGTGAAAACACTTGGTACTTGTCTTTCTCCGCCTGGCCTATTTCTCTGAACATACTACCGTCTAGCTCCATCCAGGTCATTGCAAATGGTAGTATTTGTTTTCTTCTTAAGGCTGCTTACTGCACTTTTTAAACTGGATTTCATTCTTCCTTTTTGTTTGTAGTTTAGCTATGTTATTCACCATTCAACTCCTGGTTATGAACAATAGCTTTGTGTCAATCGATATGTATCTGCATCTATCTATCTAATTGTCTGTCTGTCTATGTATGTATGTATGTATGTATGTATGTACCTATGAATCTATGTATCTATCTTCGTATCATCTATGATGTCTATCATCTATCAATCTATGTACCTATCTATCTATCTTTCATCTGTCATCTGTATACCTATCTAACTATGAATCAAACATCTTTTTGTCTGCCCATCTATCCTTCTGTACAGAACAGTTAACAACATAGCCTATGTCTCTTCCCTACATTATGCTTCCAGAAATCTTGTAAGGTAACTAAGCCATAAAGAGAGCACTGTGTTCACCGATACACTTTCATGTAGAGTCAGCAGCGTGTGCTTACAAAACCAGTAAATGGAGGTGAAAGGACATGAACCTGTATCTCTGTCCTCTGTCCTCTTATACTTCCTGCTCGCTTGGTGACTTTATTTAGCCACATTCAGTGAGTAAGTGATCCCTGAAGACCACAAGTATCCTTCGTCTGGTCCGGTTGTCGACAGAAATGTGTACTTGTTTCTTTGCACACCACCATGTTTGAGGGACATCGGCGTGATCACTGCTGATAGGTGCAGGGACAAATATAAAGGAACACCTATTTCTGGACAGGAGCAGTTGGGAACAAAGAGTGTGTTGTGGAGTGAAGTGTTTATTTGAGGGTCCAAACTTCCCTCCTTTGGTGGTTATTACTTCTTTACATTCGTGAACATCATAAAAAGCAATGATTTTAAAAGCCCAGACGCATATTGTTACAGCAATTCATTTGTTGAGGTGAGAGGAAATGAGAAGGAACTTGCTGCACCACTAAATCTATGCCTGAGCACTGCTGACATCAAACAAAATGAATTCACAGTGGCTAGATAGGGCTATTCTCTACTGACTCTCTCTGGGGACTCAAACAGAATTCATTTGTTTGTTTGTTTCTTATTTTCACTTGTATAGGTAATCTGTCCACGCCCCTTCAGCTTGTAGTTTGTCTGTGTCCTTGGATCTCCAGTGAGACTCCAGTAAGGGAGCACGTAGGAGGTCTTGAGTTTTCATCAGTTCTTCTAACACTGTGTCTTTTGATTGGAGCACTCAAAGCCTGTATTTTTATTCTGATATTTGAGAGCTGTGCTCTTACTGCACTTTGAAATATTTTCTGTTCTCATTAATATACAATCACATGCAGAACATTATGTTTTCCAGTCTACACCCTTCACCAAGTCCCCGGCAAAAGCCAGTTACAGTCGCTGTCCGTCAGCGTGTACTAAGATGCTGTAGAATCACTACATGTCTTCTCTGTGTTATGCAGCCGTACAAATGACCCCCCAAGTTACACACTATACATGCTAATCCTAATGCCCCCATTCTTTTTCCCCGCCCTTATTACTCCCTTCCCACAAACCCTCCCCAGTTCCTCTCTTTTTGGTAACTGTTAGTCCACTCTCGGGTTCTCTGAGTCTGCTGCTGTCTTTTCCTTCAGTTTTTCTTTGTTATCATACTCCACACATGAGTGAAATCATTTGGTACATGTATTTCTCCTCCTTGAATATTTGACTGAGCATAATACCCTCTAGCTCCATCCACGTTATTGCAAATGATAGGATTTGTTTATTCTTATGGCTACCTACTGCACTTTTTAAACTGGATTTCATTCTTCTTCTTTGTTTGTAGTTTCGCTATGTGCTTTCACCATTGCTCTCCTGGTTATGAGCAGTAGCTTTGTGTTAATCGATATGTACCTATATCTATCTATCTGTCTGTCTATCTATTTATCAATCAATCAATCAATCAATCTTCTTTTTGTCTGCCCATCTGGCCTTGTGTACAGAACAGTTAACCATATATCCTATATCACTTTCCTACACTATTCTTCCAAAAATCTTGCAAAGTATCTAGGCTGTAGAGAGAGCACTGGGTTCACCGAGACACTTGCAGGTCGAGTCGGCCGCGTGTACATACAAAACCAGGAAATGGTTGTGCCGGGACTTGAACCCGTGTCTCTATCCTCTGTCCTCTTTCATCTCCTTCTAACTTACTGTCTGTATTTAGCCACATTATTTGACTAAGTGCTCCCTGAAGACCACAAGTATCATTCATCTGGGCCTGTTGTCGCGAGAAAAGTAAACTTGTTCTTTGCTAACCACCATGTTTGAAGGACATCAGCGTGATCACCGCCGATAGGACAGAGGGTCAAATGAAAAGGAACACCAATTTCTAGACAGGAGCAGTTGGGAGCCAAGAGTGTATTGTGGAGTGACGTGTTTATTTGAGTGTAAAACTTCCCTCTTTAGGTAGTTATTAGATCTTCACATTCGTGAACATCATAAAACCCACTGATTTCAAAGGCCCAGATGCTTATTATTACAGCAACTCAGTTGTTGATGTGAGAGAAAATGAGAAGTATGTTGCTGCACCACTAAATCAATGGCTGGGAACGGCTGAAACCAAACAAAAAGAATTCACGGTGGCCAGATAGGGCTATTTTCTTCTGACTGTCTCAGGGGACTCAAACAGGATCCATTTGTTTGATTGTTTGTTTTTCAGTTTCACTCGTGTAGCGTACTTATTCACACACCTTCGGCGTGTAGTTGGTCTGTGTCCTTGGATCTTAGGTGAGTCTCCTGTAAGTAAGCACGTAGGTATCTTGAGTTTTCATCCCTTCTTTTAACCCTGTGTCTTTTGTTTGCTGCACTCAGTGCCTGACCTTTTATTCTGATGATTCAGAGCTGTGCACTTATTGCACTTGAAGAATTATTTTTATCATTTAGCTAAAATCACTTGAAGAACTTTATGTTTACTATGCTCCCCCCTTCACCAAGTACCCCTGAAAAACCTCTTCAGTCGCTGTCGATCTGCGTAGTTGGATGCTGTAGACCCCTTCACCATGTCCCTCCCAACAGACCCCGTTACAGTCACTGTCCATCAGTGAGTAGTAAGATGCTGTATGATCTCTACTAGCCTTCTCTGTGTTGTACAGCACTCCCCATGCCCCCTGGACCCCAAGCATTATACATGCTAAAACTAATGCCCCCATTCTTTCTCCTCACACTTATCCCTCCCTTCAGACCCACCCTGCCCAGTCCTTTTCCCTTTGGTAACTTTTAGTCAACTCTCGGGTTCTGTGAGTCTGCTGCTGTTTTTTTCCTTCACTTTTTCTTTGTTGTTATACTCCACACATGAGTGAAAACACTTGGTACTTGTCTTTCTCCGCCTGGCCTATTTCTCTGAACATACTACCGTCTAGCTCCATCCAGGTCATTGCAAATGGTAGTATTTGTTTTCTTCTTAAGGCTGCTTACTGCACTTTTTAAACTGGATTTCATTCTTCCTTTTTGTTTGTAGTTTAGCTATGTTATTCACCATTCAACTCCTGGTTATGAACAATAGCTTTGTGTCAATCGATATGTATCTGTATCTATCTATCTAATGGTCTGTCTGTCTATGTATGTATGTATGTATGTATGTATGTACCTATGTATCTATGTATCTATCTTCCTATCATCTATCTATGATGTCTATCATCTATCAATCTATGTACCTATCTATCTATCTTTCATCTGTCATCTGTGTACCTATCTATCTATGAATCAAACATCTTTTTGTCTGCCCATCTATCCTTCTGTACAGAACAGTTAACAACATAGCCTATGTCTCTTCCCTACATTATGCTTCCAGAAATCTTGTAAGGTAACTAAGCCATAAAGAGAGCACTGTGTTCACCGATACACTTTCATGTAGAGTCAGCAGCGTGTGCTTACAAAACCAGTAAATGGAGGTGAAAGGACATGAACCTGTATCTCTGTCCTCTGTCCTCTTATACTTCCTGCTCGCTTGGTGACTTTATTTAGCCACATTCAGTGAGTAAGTGATCCCTGAAGACCACAAGTATCCTTCGTCTGGTCCGGTTGTCGACAGAAATGTGTACTTGTTTCTTTGCACACCAGCATGTTTGAGGGACATTGGCGTGATCACTGCTGATAGGTGCAGGGACATATATAAAGGAACACCTATTTCTGGACAGGAGCAGTTGGGAACAAAGAGTGTGTTGTGGAGTGAAGTGTTTCTTTGAGGGTCCAAACTTCCCTCCTTAGGTGGTTATTACTTCTTTACATTCGTGAACATCATAAAAAGCAATGATTTTAAAAGCCCAGACGCATATTGTTACAGCAATTCATTTGCTGAGGTGAGAGGAAATGAGAAGGAACTTGCTGCACCACTAAATCTATGCCTGAGCACTGCTGACATCAAACAAAAAGAATTCACGGTGGCTAGATAGGGCTATTTTCTACTGACTCTCTCTGGGGACTCAAACAGAATTCATTTGTTTGTTTGTTTCTTATTTTCACTTGTATAGGTAATCTGTCCACGCCCCTTCAGCTTGTAGTTTGTCTGTGTCCTTGGATCTCCAGTGAGACTCCAGTAAGGGAGCACGTAGGAGGTCTTGAGTTTTCATCAGTTCTTCTAACACTGTGTCTTTTGATTGGAGCACTCAAAGCCTGTACTTTTATTCTGATATTTGAGAGCTGTGCTCTTACTGCACTTTGAAATATTTTCTGTTCTCATTAATATACAATCACATGCAGAACATTATGTTTTCCAGTCTACACCCTTCTCCAAGTCCCCGGCAAAGGCCAGTTACAGTCGCTGTCCGTCAGCGTGTACTAAGATGCTGTAGAATCACTACATGTCTTCTCTGTGTTATGCAGCCGTACAAATGACCCCCCAAGTTACACACTATACATGCTAATCCTAATGCCCCCATTCTTTTTCCCCGCCCTTATTACTCCCTTCCCACAAACCCTCCCCAGTTCCTCTCTTTTTGGTAACTGTTAGTCCACTCTCGGGTTCTCTGAGTCTGCTGCTGTCTTTTCCTTCAGTTTTTCTTTGTTATCATACTCCACACATGAGTGAAATCATTTGGTACATGTATTTCTCCTCCTTGAATATTTGACTGAGCATAATACCCTCTAGCTCCATCCACGTTATTGCAAATGATAGGATTTGTTTATTCTTATGGCTACCTACTGCACTTTTTAAACTGGATTTCATTCTTCTCCTTGTTTGTAGTTTCGCTATGTGCTTTCACCATTGCTCTCCTGGTTATGAGCAGTAGCTTTGTGTTAATCGATATGTACCTATATCTATCTATCTGTCTGTCTATCTATTTATCAATCAATCAATCAATCAATCTTCTTTTTATCTGCCCATCTGTCCTTGTGTACAGAACAGTTAACCATATATCCTATATCACTTTCCTACACTATGCTTCCAAAAATCTTGCAAAGTATCTAGGCTGTAGAGAGAGCACTGGGTTCACCGAGACACTTGCAGGTCGAGTCGGCCGCGTGTACATACAAAACCAGGAAATGATTGTGCCGGGACTTGAACCCGTGTCTCTATCCTCTGTCCTCTTTCATCTCCTTCTAACTTACTGTCTGTATTTAGCCACATTCTTTGACTAAGTGCTCCCTGAAGACCACAAGTATCATTCCTCAGGGCCTGTTGTCGCGAGAAAAGTAAACTTGTTCTTTGATAACCACCATGTTTGAAGGACATCAGCATGATCACCGCCGATAGGACGGAGGGTCAAATGAAAAGGAACACCAATTTCTAGACAGGAGCAGTTGGGAGCCAAGAGTGTATTGTGGAGTGACGTGTTTATTTGAGTGTAAAACTTCCCTCTTTAGGTAGTTATTAGATCTTCACATTCGTGAACATTATAAAACCCACTGATTTCAAAGGCCCAGATGCTTATTATTACAGCAACTCAGTTGTTGATGTGAGAGAAAATGAGAAGTATGTTGCTGCACCACTAAATCAATGGCTGGGAACGGCTGAAACCAAACAAAAAGAATTCACGGTGGCCAGATAGGGCTATTTTCTTCTGACTGTCTCAGGGGACTCAAACAGGATCCATTTGTTTGATTGTTTGTTTTTCAGTTTCACTCGTGTAGCGTACTTATTCACACACCTTCGGCGTGTAGTTGGTCTGTGTCCTTGGATCTTAGGTGAGTCTCCTGTAAGTAAGCTCGTAGGTATCTTGAGTTTTCATCCCTTCTTTTAACCCTGTGTCTTTTGTTTGCTTCACTCAGTGCCTGACCTTTTATTCTGATGATTCAGAGCTGTGCACTTATTGCACTTGAAGAATTATTTTTATCATTTAGCTAAAATCACTTGAAGAACTTTATGTTTACTATGCTCCCCCCTTCACCAAGTACCCCTGAAAAACCTCTTCAGTCGCTGTCGATCTGCGTAGTTGGATGCTGTAGACCCCTTCACCATGTCCCTCCCAACAGACCCCGTTACAGTCGCTGTCCATCAGTGAGTAGTAAGATGCTATATGATCTCTACTAGCCTTCTCTGTGTTGTACAGCACTCCCCATGCCCCCTGGACCCCAAGCATTATACATGCTAAAACTAATGCCCCCATTCTTTCTCCTCACACTTATCCCTCCCTTCAGACCCACCCTCCCAGTCCTTTTCCCTTTGGTAACTTTTAGTCAACTCTCGGGTTCTGTGAGTCTGCTGCTGTTTTATTCCTTCACTTTTCCTTTGTTGTTATACTTCACACATGAGTGAAAACACTTGGTACTTGTCTTTCTCCGCCTGGCCTATTTCTCTGAACATACTACCGTCTAGCTCCATCCAGGTCATTGCAAATGGTAGTATTTGTTTTCTTCTTAAGGCTGCTTACTGCACTTTTTAAACTGGATTTCATTCTTCCTTTTTGTTTGTAGTTTAGCTATGTTATTCACCATTCAACTCCTGGTTATGAACAATAGCTTTGTGTCAATCGATATGTATCTGTATCTATCTATCTAATTGTCTGTCTGTCTATGTATGTATGTATGTATGTATGTATGTACCTATGAATCTATGTATCTATCTTCCTATCATCTATGATGTCTATCATCTATCAATCTATGTACCTATCTATCTATCTTTCATCTGTCATCTGTATACCTATCTATCTATGAATCAAACATCTTTTTGTCTGCCCATCTATCCTTCTGTACAGAACAGTTAACAACATAGCCTATGTCTCTTCCCTACATTATGCTTCCAGAAATCTTGTAAGGTAACTAAGCCATAAAGAGAGCACTGTGTTCACCGATACACTTTCATGTAGAGTCAGCAGCGTGTGCTTACAAAACCAGTAAATGGAGGTGAAAGGACATGAACCTGTATCTCTGTCCTCTGTCCTCTTATACTTCCTGCTCGCTTGGTGACTTTATTTAGCCACATTCAGTGAGTAAGTGATCCCTGAAGACCACAAGTATCCTTCGTCTGGTCCGGTTGTCGACAGAAATGTGTACTTGTTTCTTTGCACACCAGCATGTTTGAGGGACATTGGCGTGATCACTGCTGATAGGTGCAGGGACATATATAAAGTAACACCTATTTCTGGACAGGAGCAGTTGGGAACAAAGAGTGTGTTGTGGAGTGAAGTGTTTATTTGTGGGTCCAAACTTCCCTCCTTAGGTGGTTATTACTTCTTTACATTCGTGAACATCATAAAAAGCAATGATTTTAAAAGCCCAGACGCATATTGTTACAGCAATTCATTTGCTGAGGTGAGAGGAAATGAGAAGGAACTTGCTGCCCCACTAAATCTATGCCTGAGCACTGCTGACATCGAACAAAAAGAATTCACGGTGGCTAGATAGGGCTATTTTCTACTGACTCTCTCTGGGGACTCAAACAGAATTCATTTGTTTGTTTGTTTCTTATTTTCACTTGTATAGGTAATCTGTCCACGCCCCTTCAGCTTGTAGTTTGTCTGTGTCCTTGGATCTCCAGTGAGACTCCAGTAAGGGAGCACGTAGGAGGTCTTGAGTTTTCATCAGTTCTTCTAACACTGTGTCTTTTGATTGGAGCACTCAAAGCCTGTACTTTTATTCTGATATTTGAGAGCTGTGCTCTTACTGCACTTTGAAATATTTTCTGTTCTCATTAATATACAATCACATGCAGAACATTATGTTTTCCAGTCTACACCCTTCACCAAGTCCCCGGCAAAAGCCAGTTACAGTCGCTGTCCGTCAGCGTGTACTAAGATGCTGTAGAATCACTACATGTCTTCTCTGTGTTATGCAGCCGTACAAATGACCCCCCAAGTTACACACTATACATGCTAATCCTAATGCCCCCATTCTTTTTCCCCGCCCTTATTACTCCCTTCCCACAAACCCTCCCCAGTTCCTCTCTTTTTGGTAACTGTTAGTCCACTCTCGGGTTCTCTGAGTCTGCTGCTGTCTTTTCCTTCAGTTTTTCTTTGTTATCATACTCCACACATGAGTGAAATCATTTGGTACATGTATTTCTCCTCCTTGAATATTTGACTGAGCATAATACCCTCTAGCTCCATCCACGTTATTGCAAATGATAGGATTTGTTTATTCTTATGGCTACCTACTGCACTTTTTAAACTGGATTTCATTCTTCTTCTTTGTTTGTAGTTTCGCTATGTGCTTTCACCATTGCTCTCCTGGTTATGAGCAGTAGCTTTGTGTTAATCGATATGTACCTATATCTATCTATCTGTCTGTCTATCTATTTATCAATCAATCAATCAATCAATCTTCTTTTTGTCTGCCCATCTGGCCTTGTGTACAGAACAGTTAACCATATATCCTATATCACTTTCCTACACTATTCTTCCAAAAATCTTGCAAAGTATCTAGGCTGTAGAGAGAGCACTGGGTTCACCGAGACACTTGCAGGTCGAGTCGGCCGCGTGTACATACAAAACCAGGAAATGGTTGTGCCGGGACTTGAACCCGTGTCTCTATCCTCTGTCCTCTTTCATCTCCTTCTAACTTACTGTCTGTATTTAGCCACATTATTTGACTAAGTGCTCCCTGAAGACCACAAGTATCATTCATCTGGGCCTGTTGTCGCGAGAAAAGTAAACTTGTTCTTTGCTAACCACCATGTTTGAAGGACATCAGCGTGATCACCGCCGATAGGACAGAGGGTCAAATGAAAAGGAACACCAATTTCTAGACAGGAGCAGTTGGGAGCCAAGAGTGTATTGTGGAGTGACGTGTTTATTTGAGTGTAAAACTTCCCTCTTTAGGTAGTTATTAGATCTTCACATTCGTGAACATCATAAAACCCACTGATTTCAAAGGCCCAGATGCTTATTATTACAGCAACTCAGTTGTTGATGTGAGAGAAAATGAGAAGTATGTTGCTGCACCACTAAATCAATGGCTGGGAACGGCTGAAACCAAACAAAAAGAATTCACGGTGGCCAGATAGGGCTATTTTCTTCTGACTGTCTCAGGGGACTCAAACAGGATCCATTTGTTTGATTGTTTGTTTTTCAGTTTCACTCGTGTAGCGTACTTATTCACACACCTTCGGCGTGTAGTTGGTCTGTGTCCTTGGATCTTAGGTGAGTCTCCTGTAAGTAAGCACGTAGGTATCTTGAGTTTTCATCCCTTCTTTTAACCCTGTGTCTTTTGTTTGCTGCACTCAGTGCCTGACCTTTTATTCTGATGATTCAGAGCTGTGCACTTATTGCACTTGAAGAATTATTTTTATCATTTAGCTAAAATCACTTGAAGAACTTTATGTTTACTATGCTCCCCCCTTCACCAAGTACCCCTGAAAAACCTCTTCAGTCGCTGTCGATCTGCGTAGTTGGATGCTGTAGACCCCTTCACCATGTCCCTCCCAACAGACCCCGTTACAGTCACTGTCCATCAGTGAGTAGTAAGATGCTGTATGATCTCTACTAGCCTTCTCTGTGTTGTACAGCACTCCCCATGCCCCCTGGACCCCAAGCATTATACATGCTAAAACTAATGCCCCCATTCTTTCTCCTCACACTTATCCCTCCCTTCAGACCCACCCTGCCCAGTCCTTTTCCCTTTGGTAACTTTTAGTCAACTCTCGGGTTCTGTGAGTCTGCTGCTGTTTTTTTCCTTCACTTTTTCTTTGTTGTTATACTCCACACATGAGTGAAAACACTTGGTACTTGTCTTTCTCCGCCTGGCCTATTTCTCTGAACATACTACCGTCTAGCTCCATCCAGGTCATTGCAAATGGTAGTATTTGTTTTCTTCTTAAGGCTGCTTACTGCACTTTTTAAACTGGATTTCATTCTTCCTTTTTGTTTGTAGTTTAGCTATGTTATTCACCATTC
This sequence comes from Manis pentadactyla, assembly GCF_030020395.1. Taxonomy (NCBI): domain Eukaryota; kingdom Metazoa; phylum Chordata; class Mammalia; order Pholidota; family Manidae; genus Manis; species Manis pentadactyla. The sequence goes on along the minus strand of NW_026644700.1, from coordinate 15,682 downwards.
AACTCCTGGTTATGAACAATAGCTTTGTGTCAATCGATATGTATCTGTATCTATCTATCTAATGGTCTGTCTGTCTATGTATGTATGTATGTATGTATGTATGTACCTATGTATCTATGTATCTATCTTCCTATCATCTATCTATGATGTCTATCATCTATCAATCTATGTACCTATCTATCTATCTTTCATCTGTCATCTGTGTACCTATCTATCTATGAATCAAACATCTTTTTGTCTGCCCATCTATCCTTCTGTACAGAACAGTTAACAACATAGCCTATGTCTCTTCCCTACATTATGCTTCCAGAAATCTTGTAAGGTAACTAAGCCATAAAGAGAGCACTGTGTTCACCGATACACTTTCATGTAGAGTCAGCAGCGTGTGCTTACAAAACCAGTAAATGGAGGTGAAAGGACATGAACCTGTATCTCTGTCCTCTGTCCTCTTATACTTCCTGCTCGCTTGGTGACTTTATTTAGCCACATTCAGTGAGTAAGTGATCCCTGAAGACCACAAGTATCCTTCGTCTGGTCCGGTTGTCGACAGAAATGTGTACTTGTTTCTTTGCACACCAGCATGTTTGAGGGACATTGGCGTGATCACTGCTGATAGGTGCAGGGACATATATAAAGGAACACCTATTTCTGGACAGGAGCAGTTGGGAACAAAGAGTGTGTTGTGGAGTGAAGTGTTTCTTTGAGGGTCCAAACTTCCCTCCTTAGGTGGTTATTACTTCTTTACATTCGTGAACATCATAAAAAGCAATGATTTTAAAAGCCCAGACGCATATTGTTACAGCAATTCATTTGCTGAGGTGAGAGGAAATGAGAAGGAACTTGCTGCACCACTAAATCTATGCCTGAGCACTGCTGACATCAAACAAAAAGAATTCACGGTGGCTAGATAGGGCTATTTTCTACTGACTCTCTCTGGGGACTCAAACAGAATTCATTTGTTTGTTTGTTTCTTATTTTCACTTGTATAGGTAATCTGTCCACGCCCCTTCAGCTTGTAGTTTGTCTGTGTCCTTGGATCTCCAGTGAGACTCCAGTAAGGGAGCACGTAGGAGGTCTTGAGTTTTCATCAGTTCTTCTAACACTGTGTCTTTTGATTGGAGCACTCAAAGCCTGTACTTTTATTCTGATATTTGAGAGCTGTGCTCTTACTGCACTTTGAAATATTTTCTGTTCTCATTAATATACAATCACATGCAGAACATTATGTTTTCCAGTCTACACCCTTCTCCAAGTCCCCGGCAAAGGCCAGTTACAGTCGCTGTCCGTCAGCGTGTACTAAGATGCTGTAGAATCACTACATGTCTTCTCTGTGTTATGCAGCCGTACAAATGACCCCCCAAGTTACACACTATACATGCTAATCCTAATGCCCCCATTCTTTTTCCCCGCCCTTATTACTCCCTTCCCACAAACCCTCCCCAGTTCCTCTCTTTTTGGTAACTGTTAGTCCACTCTCGGGTTCTCTGAGTCTGCTGCTGTCTTTTCCTTCAGTTTTTCTTTGTTATCATACTCCACACATGAGTGAAATCATTTGGTACATGTATTTCTCCTCCTTGAATATTTGACTGAGCATAATACCCTCTAGCTCCATCCACGTTATTGCAAATGATAGGATTTGTTTATTCTTATGGCTACCTACTGCACTTTTTAAACTGGATTTCATTCTTCTCCTTGTTTGTAGTTTCGCTATGTGCTTTCACCATTGCTCTCCTGGTTATGAGCAGTAGCTTTGTGTTAATCGATATGTACCTATATCTATCTATCTGTCTGTCTATCTATTTATCAATCAATCAATCAATCAATCTTCTTTTTATCTGCCCATCTGTCCTTGTGTACAGAACAGTTAACCATATATCCTATATCACTTTCCTACACTATGCTTCCAAAAATCTTGCAAAGTATCTAGGCTGTAGAGAGAGCACTGGGTTCACCGAGACACTTGCAGGTCGAGTCGGCCGCGTGTACATACAAAACCAGGAAATGATTGTGCCGGGACTTGAACCCGTGTCTCTATCCTCTGTCCTCTTTCATCTCCTTCTAACTTACTGTCTGTATTTAGCCACATTCTTTGACTAAGTGCTCCCTGAAGACCACAAGTATCATTCCTCAGGGCCTGTTGTCGCGAGAAAAGTAAACTTGTTCTTTGATAACCACCATGTTTGAAGGACATCAGCATGATCACCGCCGATAGGACGGAGGGTCAAATGAAAAGGAACACCAATTTCTAGACAGGAGCAGTTGGGAGCCAAGAGTGTATTGTGGAGTGACGTGTTTATTTGAGTGTAAAACTTCCCTCTTTAGGTAGTTATTAGATCTTCACATTCGTGAACATTATAAAACCCACTGATTTCAAAGGCCCAGATGCTTATTATTACAGCAACTCAGTTGTTGATGTGAGAGAAAATGAGAAGTATGTTGCTGCACCACTAAATCAATGGCTGGGAACGGCTGAAACCAAACAAAAAGAATTCACGGTGGCCAGATAGGGCTATTTTCTTCTGACTGTCTCAGGGGACTCAAACAGGATCCATTTGTTTGATTGTTTGTTTTTCAGTTTCACTCGTGTAGCGTACTTATTCACACACCTTCGGCGTGTAGTTGGTCTGTGTCCTTGGATCTTAGGTGAGTCTCCTGTAAGTAAGCTCGTAGGTATCTTGAGTTTTCATCCCTTCTTTTAACCCTGTGTCTTTTGTTTGCTTCACTCAGTGCCTGACCTTTTATTCTGATGATTCAGAGCTGTGCACTTATTGCACTTGAAGAATTATTTTTATCATTTAGCTAAAATCACTTGAAGAACTTTATGTTTACTATGCTCCCCCCTTCACCAAGTACCCCTGAAAAACCTCTTCAGTCGCTGTCGATCTGCGTAGTTGGATGCTGTAGACCCCTTCACCATGTCCCTCCCAACAGACCCCGTTACAGTCGCTGTCCATCAGTGAGTAGTAAGATGCTATATGATCTCTACTAGCCTTCTCTGTGTTGTACAGCACTCCCCATGCCCCCTGGACCCCAAGCATTATACATGCTAAAACTAATGCCCCCATTCTTTCTCCTCACACTTATCCCTCCCTTCAGACCCACCCTCCCAGTCCTTTTCCCTTTGGTAACTTTTAGTCAACTCTCGGGTTCTGTGAGTCTGCTGCTGTTTTATTCCTTCACTTTTCCTTTGTTGTTATACTTCACACATGAGTGAAAACACTTGGTACTTGTCTTTCTCCGCCTGGCCTATTTCTCTGAACATACTACCGTCTAGCTCCATCCAGGTCATTGCAAATGGTAGTATTTGTTTTCTTCTTAAGGCTGCTTACTGCACTTTTTAAACTGGATTTCATTCTTCCTTTTTGTTTGTAGTTTAGCTATGTTATTCACCATTCAACTCCTGGTTATGAACAATAGCTTTGTGTCAATCGATATGTATCTGTATCTATCTATCTAATTGTCTGTCTGTCTATGTATGTATGTATGTATGTATGTATGTACCTATGAATCTATGTATCTATCTTCCTATCATCTATGATGTCTATCATCTATCAATCTATGTACCTATCTATCTATCTTTCATCTGTCATCTGTATACCTATCTATCTATGAATCAAACATCTTTTTGTCTGCCCATCTATCCTTCTGTACAGAACAGTTAACAACATAGCCTATGTCTCTTCCCTACATTATGCTTCCAGAAATCTTGTAAGGTAACTAAGCCATAAAGAGAGCACTGTGTTCACCGATACACTTTCATGTAGAGTCAGCAGCGTGTGCTTACAAAACCAGTAAATGGAGGTGAAAGGACATGAACCTGTATCTCTGTCCTCTGTCCTCTTATACTTCCTGCTCGCTTGGTGACTTTATTTAGCCACATTCAGTGAGTAAGTGATCCCTGAAGACCACAAGTATCCTTCGTCTGGTCCGGTTGTCGACAGAAATGTGTACTTGTTTCTTTGCACACCAGCATGTTTGAGGGACATTGGCGTGATCACTGCTGATAGGTGCAGGGACATATATAAAGTAACACCTATTTCTGGACAGGAGCAGTTGGGAACAAAGAGTGTGTTGTGGAGTGAAGTGTTTATTTGTGGGTCCAAACTTCCCTCCTTAGGTGGTTATTACTTCTTTACATTCGTGAACATCATAAAAAGCAATGATTTTAAAAGCCCAGACGCATATTGTTACAGCAATTCATTTGCTGAGGTGAGAGGAAATGAGAAGGAACTTGCTGCCCCACTAAATCTATGCCTGAGCACTGCTGACATCGAACAAAAAGAATTCACGGTGGCTAGATAGGGCTATTTTCTACTGACTCTCTCTGGGGACTCAAACAGAATTCATTTGTTTGTTTGTTTCTTATTTTCACTTGTATAGGTAATCTGTCCACGCCCCTTCAGCTTGTAGTTTGTCTGTGTCCTTGGATCTCCAGTGAGACTCCAGTAAGGGAGCACGTAGGAGGTCTTGAGTTTTCATCAGTTCTTCTAACACTGTGTCTTTTGATTGGAGCACTCAAAGCCTGTACTTTTATTCTGATATTTGAGAGCTGTGCTCTTACTGCACTTTGAAATATTTTCTGTTCTCATTAATATACAATCACATGCAGAACATTATGTTTTCCAGTCTACACCCTTCACCAAGTCCCCGGCAAAAGCCAGTTACAGTCGCTGTCCGTCAGCGTGTACTAAGATGCTGTAGAATCACTACATGTCTTCTCTGTGTTATGCAGCCGTACAAATGACCCCCCAAGTTACACACTATACATGCTAATCCTAATGCCCCCATTCTTTTTCCCCGCCCTTATTACTCCCTTCCCACAAACCCTCCCCAGTTCCTCTCTTTTTGGTAACTGTTAGTCCACTCTCGGGTTCTCTGAGTCTGCTGCTGTCTTTTCCTTCAGTTTTTCTTTGTTATCATACTCCACACATGAGTGAAATCATTTGGTACATGTATTTCTCCTCCTTGAATATTTGACTGAGCATAATACCCTCTAGCTCCATCCACGTTATTGCAAATGATAGGATTTGTTTATTCTTATGGCTACCTACTGCACTTTTTAAACTGGATTTCATTCTTCTTCTTTGTTTGTAGTTTCGCTATGTGCTTTCACCATTGCTCTCCTGGTTATGAGCAGTAGCTTTGTGTTAATCGATATGTACCTATATCTATCTATCTGTCTGTCTATCTATTTATCAATCAATCAATCAATCAATCTTCTTTTTGTCTGCCCATCTGGCCTTGTGTACAGAACAGTTAACCATATATCCTATATCACTTTCCTACACTATTCTTCCAAAAATCTTGCAAAGTATCTAGGCTGTAGAGAGAGCACTGGGTTCACCGAGACACTTGCAGGTCGAGTCGGCCGCGTGTACATACAAAACCAGGAAATGGTTGTGCCGGGACTTGAACCCGTGTCTCTATCCTCTGTCCTCTTTCATCTCCTTCTAACTTACTGTCTGTATTTAGCCACATTATTTGACTAAGTGCTCCCTGAAGACCACAAGTATCATTCATCTGGGCCTGTTGTCGCGAGAAAAGTAAACTTGTTCTTTGCTAACCACCATGTTTGAAGGACATCAGCGTGATCACCGCCGATAGGACAGAGGGTCAAATGAAAAGGAACACCAATTTCTAGACAGGAGCAGTTGGGAGCCAAGAGTGTATTGTGGAGTGACGTGTTTATTTGAGTGTAAAACTTCCCTCTTTAGGTAGTTATTAGATCTTCACATTCGTGAACATCATAAAACCCACTGATTTCAAAGGCCCAGATGCTTATTATTACAGCAACTCAGTTGTTGATGTGAGAGAAAATGAGAAGTATGTTGCTGCACCACTAAATCAATGGCTGGGAACGGCTGAAACCAAACAAAAAGAATTCACGGTGGCCAGATAGGGCTATTTTCTTCTGACTGTCTCAGGGGACTCAAACAGGATCCATTTGTTTGATTGTTTGTTTTTCAGTTTCACTCGTGTAGCGTACTTATTCACACACCTTCGGCGTGTAGTTGGTCTGTGTCCTTGGATCTTAGGTGAGTCTCCTGTAAGTAAGCACGTAGGTATCTTGAGTTTTCATCCCTTCTTTTAACCCTGTGTCTTTTGTTTGCTGCACTCAGTGCCTGACCTTTTATTCTGATGATTCAGAGCTGTGCACTTATTGCACTTGAAGAATTATTTTTATCATTTAGCTAAAATCACTTGAAGAACTTTATGTTTACTATGCTCCCCCCTTCACCAAGTACCCCTGAAAAACCTCTTCAGTCGCTGTCGATCTGCGTAGTTGGATGCTGTAGACCCCTTCACCATGTCCCTCCCAACAGACCCCGTTACAGTCACTGTCCATCAGTGAGTAGTAAGATGCTGTATGATCTCTACTAGCCTTCTCTGTGTTGTACAGCACTCCCCATGCCCCCTGGACCCCAAGCATTATACATGCTAAAACTAATGCCCCCATTCTTTCTCCTCACACTTATCCCTCCCTTCAGACCCACCCTGCCCAGTCCTTTTCCCTTTGGTAACTTTTAGTCAACTCTCGGGTTCTGTGAGTCTGCTGCTGTTTTTTTCCTTCACTTTTTCTTTGTTGTTATACTCCACACATGAGTGAAAACACTTGGTACTTGTCTTTCTCCGCCTGGCCTATTTCTCTGAACATACTACCGTCTAGCTCCATCCAGGTCATTGCAAATGGTAGTATTTGTTTTCTTCTTAAGGCTGCTTACTGCACTTTTTAAACTGGATTTCATTCTTCCTTTTTGTTTGTAGTTTAGCTATGTTATTCACCATTCAACTCCTGGTTATGAACAATAGCTTTGTGTCAATCGATATGTATCTGTATCTATCTATCTAATGGTCTGTCTGTCTATGTATGTATGTATGTATGTATGTATGTACCTATGTATCTATGTATCTATCTTCCTATCATCTATCTATGATGTCTATCATCTATCAATCTATGTACCTATCTATCTATCTTTCATCTGTCATCTGTGTACCTATCTATCTATGAATCAAACATCTTTTTGTCTGCCCATCTATCCTTCTGTACAGAACAGTTAACAACATAGCCTATGTCTCTTCCCTACATTATGCTTCCAGAAATCTTGTAAGGTAACTAAGCCATAAAGAGAGCACTGTGTTCACCGATACACTTTCATGTAGAGTCAGCAGCGTGTGCTTACAAAACCAGTAAATGGAGGTGAAAGGACATGAACCTGTATCTCTGTCCTCTGTCCTCTTATACTTCCTGCTCGCTTGGTGACTTTATTTAGCCACATTCAGTGAGTAAGTGATCCCTGAAGACCACAAGTATCCTTCGTCTGGTCCGGTTGTCGACAGAAATGTGTACTTGTTTCTTTGCACACCAGCATGTTTGAGGGACATTGGCGTGATCACTGCTGATAGGTGCAGGGACATATATAAAGGAACACCTATTTCTGGACAGGAGCAGTTGGGAACAAAGAGTGTGTTGTGGAGTGAAGTGTTTCTTTGAGGGTCCAAACTTCCCTCCTTAGGTGGTTATTACTTCTTTACATTCGTGAACATCATAAAAAGCAATGATTTTAAAAGCCCAGACGCATATTGTTACAGCAATTCATTTGCTGAGGTGAGAGGAAATGAGAAGGAACTTGCTGCACCACTAAATCTATGCCTGAGCACTGCTGACATCAAACAAAAAGAATTCACGGTGGCTAGATAGGGCTATTTTCTACTGACTCTCTCTGGGGACTCAAACAGAATTCATTTGTTTGTTTGTTTCTTATTTTCACTTGTATAGGTAATCTGTCCACGCCCCTTCAGCTTGTAGTTTGTCTGTGTCCTTGGATCTCCAGTGAGACTCCAGTAAGGGAGCACGTAGGAGGTCTTGAGTTTTCATCAGTTCTTCTAACACTGTGTCTTTTGATTGGAGCACTCAAAGCCTGTACTTTTATTCTGATATTTGAGAGCTGTGCTCTTACTGCACTTTGAAATATTTTCTGTTCTCATTAATATACAATCACATGCAGAACATTATGTTTTCCAGTCTACACCCTTCTCCAAGTCCCCGGCAAAGGCCAGTTACAGTCGCTGTCCGTCAGCGTGTACTAAGATGCTGTAGAATCACTACATGTCTTCTCTGTGTTATGCAGCCGTACAAATGACCCCCCAAGTTACACACTATACATGCTAATCCTAATGCCCCCATTCTTTTTCCCCGCCCTTATTACTCCCTTCCCACAAACCCTCCCCAGTTCCTCTCTTTTTGGTAACTGTTAGTCCACTCTCGGGTTCTCTGAGTCTGCTGCTGTCTTTTCCTTCAGTTTTTCTTTGTTATCATACTCCACACATGAGTGAAATCATTTGGTACATGTATTTCTCCTCCTTGAATATTTGACTGAGCATAATACCCTCTAGCTCCATCCACGTTATTGCAAATGATAGGATTTGTTTATTCTTATGGCTACCTACTGCACTTTTTAAACTGGATTTCATTCTTCTCCTTGTTTGTAGTTTCGCTATGTGCTTTCACCATTGCTCTCCTGGTTATGAGCAGTAGCTTTGTGTTAATCGATATGTACCTATATCTATCTATCTGTCTGTCTATCTATTTATCAATCAATCAATCAATCAATCTTCTTTTTATCTGCCATCTGTCCTTGTGTACAGAACAGTTAACCATATATCCTATATCACTTTCCTACACTATGCTTCCAAAAATCTTGCAAAGTATCTAGGCTGTAGAGAGAGCACTGGGTTCACCGAGACACTTGCAGGTCGAGTCGGCCGCGTGTACATACAAAACCAGGAAATGATTGTGCCGGGACTTGAACCCGTGTCTCTATCCTCTGTCCTCTTTCATCTCCTTCTAACTTACTGTCTGTATTTAGCCACATTCTTTGACTAAGTGCTCCCTGAAGACCACAAGTATCATTCCTCAGGGCCTGTTGTCGCGAGAAAAGTAAACTTGTTCTTTGATAACCACCATGTTTGAAGGACATCAGCATGATCACCGCCGATAGGACGGAGGGGTCAAATGAAAAGGAACACCAATTTCTAGACAGGAGCAGTGGGAGCCAAGAGTGTATTGTGGAGTGACGTGTTTATTTGAGTGTAAAACTTCCCTCTTTAGGTAGTTATTAGATCTTCACATTCGTGAACATTATAAAACCCACTGATTTCAAAGGCCCAGATGCTTATTATTACAGCAACTCAGTTGTTGATGTGAGAGAAAATGAGAAGTATGTTGCTGCACCACTAAATCAATGGCTGGGAACGGCTGAAACCAAACAAAAAGAATTCACGGTGGCCAGATAGGGCTATTTTCTTCTGACTGTCTCAGGGGACTCAAACAGGATCCATTTGTTTGATTGTTTGTTTTTCAGTTTCACTCGTGTAGCGTACTTATTCACACACCTTCGGCGTGTAGTTGGTCTGTGTCCTTGGATCTTAGGTGAGTCTCCTGTAAGTAAGCTCGTAGGTATCTTGAGTTTTCATCCCTTCTTTTAACCCTGTGTCTTTTGTTTGCTTCACTCAGTGCCTGACCTTTTATTCTGATGATTCAGAGCTGTGCACTTATTGCACTTGAAGAATTATTTTTATCATTTAGCTAAAATCACTTGAAGAACTTTATGTTTACTATGCTCCCCCCTTCACCAAGTACCCCTGAAAAACCTCTTCAGTCGCTGTCGATCTGCGTAGTTGGATGCTGTAGACCCCTTCACCATGTCCCTCCCAACAGACCCCGTTACAGTCGCTGTCCATCAGTGAGTAGTAAGATGCTATATGATCTCTACTAGCCTTCTCTGTGTTGTACAGCACTCCCCATGCCCCCTGGACCCCAAGCATTATACATGCTAAAACTAATGCCCCCATTCTTTCTCCTCACACTTATCCCCTCCCTTCAGACCCACCCTGCCCAGTCCTTTTCCCTTTGGTAACTTTTAGTCAACTCTCGGGTTCTGTGAGTCTGCTGCTGTTTTTTTCCTTCACTTTTTCTTTGTTGTTATACTCCACACATGAGTGAAAACACTTGGTACTTGTCTTTCTCCGCCTGGCCTATTTCTCTGAACATACTACCGTCTAGCTCCATCCAGGTCATTGCAAATGGTAGTATTTGTTTTCTTCTTAAGGCTGCTTACTGCACTTTTTAAACTGGATTTCATTCTTCCTTTTTGTTTGTAGTTTAGCTATGTTATTCACCATTCAACTCTTGGTTATTGGTTATGAACAATAGCTTTGTGTCAATCGATATGTATCTGTATCTATCTATCTAATGGTCTGTCTGTCTATGTATGTATGTATGTATGTATGTATGTACCTATGTATCTATGTATCTATCTTCCTATCATCTATCTATGATGTCTATCATCTATCAATCTATGTACCTATCTATCTATCTTTCATCTGTCATCTGTGTACCTATCTATCTATGAATCAAACATCTTTTTGTCTGCCCACCTATCCTTCTGTACAGAACAGTTAACAACATAGCCTATGTCTCTTCCCTACATTATGCTTCCAGAAATCTTGTAAGGTAACTAAGCCATAAAGAGAGCACTGTGTTCACCGATACACTTTCATGTAGAGTCAGCAGCGTGTGCTTACAAAACCAGTAAATGGAGGTGAAAGGACATGAACCTGTATCTCTGTCCTCTGTCCTCTTATACTTCCTGCTCGCTTGGTGACTTTATTTAGCCACATTCAGTGAGTAAGTGATCCCTGAAGACCACAAGTATCCTTCGTCTGGTCCGGTTTGTCGACAAGAAATTTGTACTTGGTTCTTTGCACACCAGCATGTTTTGAGGGACATTGGCGTGATCACTGCTGATAGGTGCAGGGACATATATAAAGGAACACCTATTTCTGGACAGGAGCAGTTGGGAACAAAGAGTGTGTTGTGGAGTGAAGTGTTTCTTTGAGGGTCCAAACTTCCCTCCTTAGGTGGTTATTACTTCTTTACATTCGTGAACATCATAAAAAGCAATGATTTTAAAAGCCCAGAAGCATATTCTTACAGCAATTCATTTGCTGAGGTGAGAGGAAATGAGAAGGAACTTGCTGCCCCACTAAATCTATGCCTGAGCACTGCTGACATCAAACAAAAAGAATTCACGGTGGCTAGATAGGGCTATTTTCTACTGACTCTCTCTGGGGACTCAAACAGAATTCATTTGTTTGTTTGTTTCTTATTTTCACTTGTATAGGTAATCTGTCCACGCCCCTTCAGCTTGTAGTTTGTCTGTGTCCTTGGATCTCCAGTGAGACTCCAGTAAGGGAGCACGTAGGAGGTCTTGAGTTTTCATCAGTTCTTCTAACACTGTGTCTTTTGATTGGAGCACTCAAAGCCTGTACTTTTATTCTGATATTTGAGAGCTGTGCTCTTACTGCACTTTGAAATATTTTCTGTTCTCATTAATATACAATCACATGCAGAACATTATGTTTTCCAGTCTACACCCTTCACCAAGTCCCCGGCAAAAGCCAGTTACAGTCGCTGTCCGTCAGCGTGTACTAAGATGCTGTAGAATCACTACATGTCTTCTCTGTGTTATGCAGCCGTACAAATGACCCCCCAAGTTACACACTATACATGCTAATCCTAATGCCCCCATTCTTTTTCCCCGCCCTTATTACTCCCTTCCCACAAACCCCTCCCAGTTCCTCTCTTTTGGTAACTGTTAGTCCACTCTCGGGTTCTCTGAGTCTGCTGCTGTCTTTTCCTTCAGTTTTTCTTTGTTATCATACTCCACACATGAGTGAAATCATTTGGTACATGTATTTCTCCTCCTTGAATATTTGACTGAGCATAATACCCTCTAGCTCCATCCACGTTATTGCAAATGATAGGATTTGTTTATTCTTATGGCTACCTACTGCACTTTTTAAACTGGATTTCATTCTTCTTCTTTGTTTGTAGTTTCGCTATGTGCTTTCACCATTGCTCTCCTGGTTATGAGCAGTAGCTTTGTGTTAATCGATATGTACCTATATCTATCTATCTGTCTGTCTATCTATTTATCAATCAATCAATCAATCAATCTCTTCTTTTGTCTGCCCATCTGTCCTTGTGTACAGAACAGTTAACCATATATCCTATATAACTTTCCTACACTATGCTTCCAAAAATCTTGCAAAGCATCTAGGCTGTACAGAGAGCACTGGGTTCACCGAGACACTTGCAGGTCGAGTCCGGGCCGCGTGTACCTACAAAACAGGAAATGATGTGCGGGACTTGAACCCGTGTCTCTATCCTCTGTCCTCTTTCATCTCCTTCTAACTTACTGTCTGTATTTAGCCACATTCTTTGACTAAGTGCTCCCTGAAGACCACAAGTATCATTCCTCAGGGCCTGTTGTCGCGAGAAATGTAAACTTGTTCTTTGCTAACCACCATGTTTGAAGGACATCAGCGTGATCACCGCCGATAGGACGGAGGGTCAAATGAAAAGGAACACCAATTTCTAGACAGGAGCAGTTGGGAGCCAAGAGTGTATTGTGGAGTGACGTGTTTATTTGAGTGTAAAACTTCCCTCTTTAGGTAGTTATTAGATCTTCACATTCGTGACATCATAAAACCCACTGATTTCAAAGGCCCAGATGCTTATTATTACAGCAACTCAGTTGTTGATGTGAGAGAAAATGAGAAGTATGTTGCTGCACCACTAAATCAATGGCTGGGAACGGCTGAAACCAAACAAAAAGAATTCACGGTGGCCAGATAGGGCTATTTTCTTCTGACTGTCTCAGGGGACTCAAACAGGATCCATTTGTTTGATTGTTTGTTTTTCAGTTTCACTCGTGTAGCGTACTTATCCACACACCTTCGGCTTGTAGTTTGTCTGTGTCCTTGGATCTCAAGTGAGTCTCCTGTAAGTAAGCACGTAGGTATCTTGAGTTTTCATCCCTTCTTTTAACCCTGTGTCTTTTGTTTTGCTGCACTCAAGTGCCTGACCTTTTTTTCTGATGATTCAGAGCTGTGCACTTATTGCACTTAAAGAATTATTTTTATCATTAAGCTAAAATCACTTGAAGAACATTATGTTTACTATGCTCCCCCCTTCACCAAGTACCCTGAAAAACCTCTTCAGTCGCTGTCGATCTGCGTAGTTGGATGCTGTAGACCCCTTCACCATGTCCCTCCCAACAGACCCCGTTACAGTCGCTGTCCATCAGTGAGTAGTAAGATGCTGTATGATCTCTACTAGCCTTCTCTGCGTTGTACAGCACTCCCCATGCCCCCTCGACCCCAAGCATTATACATGCTAAAACTAATGCCCCCATTCTTTCTCGTCACACTTATCCCTCCCTTCAGACCCACCCTGCCCAGTCCTTTTCCCTTTGGTAACTTTTAGTCAACTCTCGGGTTCTGTGAGTCTGCTGCTGTTTTTTTCCTTCACTTTTTCTTTGTTGTTATACTCCACACATGAGTGAAAAACACTTGGTACTTGTCTTTCTCCGCCTGGCCTATTTCTCTGAACATACTACCCGGCTAGCTCCATCCAGGTCATTGCAAATGGTAGTATTTGTTTTCTTCTTAAGGCTGCTTACTGCACTTTTTAACTGGATTTCATTCTTCCTTTTTGTTTGTAGTTTAGCTATGTTATTCACCATTCAACTCCTGGTTATGAACAATAGCTTTGTGTCAATCGATATGTATCTGTATCTATCTATCTAATGGTCTGTCTGTCTATGTATGTATGTATGTATGAATGTATGTATGTACCTATGTATCTATGTATCTATCTTCCTATCATCTATCTATGATGTCTATCATCTATCAATCTATGTACCTATCTATCTATCTTTCATCTGTCATCTGTGTACCTATCTAATCTATGAATCAAACATCTTTTTGTCTGCCCATCTATCCTTCTGTACAGAACAGTTAACAACATAGCCTATGTCTCTTCCCTACATTATGCTTCCAGAAATCTTGTAAGGTAACTAAGCCATAAAGAGAGCACTGTGTTCACCGATACACTTTCATGTAGAGTCAGCAGCGTGTGCTTACAAAATCCAGTAAATGGAGGTGAAAGGAACATGAACCTGTATCTCTGTCCTCTGTCCTCTTATACTCCTGCTCGCTTGGTGACTTTATTTAGCCACATTCAGTGAGTAAGTGATCCCTGAAGACCACAAGTATCCTTCGTCTGGTCCGGTTGTCGACAGAAATGTGTACTTGTTTCTTTGCACACCACCATGTTTGAGGGACATCGGCGTGATCACTGCTGATAGGTGCAGGGACAAATATAAAGAAACACCTATTTCTGGACAGGAGCAGTTGGGAACAAAGAAGTGTGTTGTGGAGTGAAGTGTTTCTTTGAGGGTCCAAACTTCCCTCCTTAGGTGGTTATTACTTCTTTACATTCGTGAACGTCATAAAAAGCAATGATTTTAAAAGCCCAGACGCATATTGTTACAGCATTCATTTGTTGAGGTGAGAGGAAATGAGAAGGAAATTGCTGCACACTAAATCTATGCCTGAGCACTGCTGACATCAAAAAAAAGGAATTCACGGTGGCTAGATAGGGCTATTTTCTACTGACTCTCTCTGGGGACTCAAACAGAATTCATTTTGTTTGTTTGTTTCTTATTTTCACTTGTATAGGTAATCTGTCCCCGCCCCTTCAGCTTGTAGTTTTTCTGTGTCCTTGATCTCCAGTGAGACTCCAGTAAGGGAGCACGTAGGAGGTCTTGAGTTTTCATCAGTTCTTCTAACACTGTGTCTTTTGATTGGAGCACTCAAAGCCTGTACTTTTATTCTGATATTTGAGAGCTGTGCTCTTACTGCACTTTGAAATATTTTCTGTTCTCATTAATATACAATCACATGCAGAACATTATGTTTTCCAGTCTACACCCTTCACCAAGTCCCCGGCAAAAGCCAGTTACATTCGCTGTCCGTCAGCTTGTACTAAGATGCTGTAGAATCACTACATGTCTTCTCTGTGTTATGCAGCCGTACAAATGAACCACCAAGTTACACACTACAACATGCTAATCCTAATGCCCCATTCTTTTTCCCCGCCCTTATTACCTCCCTTCCCACAAACCCTCCCCAGTTCCTCTCTTTTTGGTAAACTGTTAGTCCACTCTCGGGTTCTCTGAGTCTGCTGCTGTCTTTCCTTCAGTTTTTCTTTGTTATCATTCTCCACACATGAGTGAAATCATTTGGTACATGTATTTCTCCTCCTGGAATATTTGAACTGAGCATAATACCCTCTAGCTCCATCCACGTTATTGCAATGATAGATTTGTTTTATTCTTTATGGCTACCTACTGCACTTTTTAAACAGGATTTCATTCTTTTTGTTTGTAGTTTCACTATGTGCTTTCACCATTGCTCTCCTGGTTATGAGCAGTAGCTTTGTGTTAATCGATATGTACCTATATCTATCTATCTGTCTGTCTATCTATTTATCAATCAATCAATCAATCAATCATCTTTTGTCTGCCCATCTGTCATTGTATACAGAACAGTTAACCATATATCCTATATTACTTTCCTACACTATGCTTCCAAAAATCTTGGCAAAGTATCTAGGCTGTAGAGAGAGCACTGGGTTCACCGAGACACTTGCAGGTCGAGTCGGCCGTGTGTACCCTACAAAACCAGGAAATGGTTGTGCCGGGACTTGAACCGTGTCTCTATCCTCTGTCCTCTTTCATCTCCTTCTAACTTACTGTCTGTATTTAGCCACATT